>NW_027455188.1:0-42846 GCF_040206685.1 Ascaphus truei
TGTGACCGCCTTAGTAATAACGCT
This sequence comes from Ascaphus truei, assembly GCF_040206685.1. Classification (NCBI taxonomy): domain Eukaryota; kingdom Metazoa; phylum Chordata; class Amphibia; order Anura; family Ascaphidae; genus Ascaphus; species Ascaphus truei. The sequence continues at coordinate 25 of NW_027455188.1, forward strand.
CCGTCTCCTCTGCGTGTGACGGCCTTAGTAAATAACGCTCCGTCTCCCTCTGCGTGTGACGGCCTTAGTAATAATGCTCCGTCTCCTCTGCGTGTGGCGGCCTTAGTAATAACTGCTCCGTCTCCTCTGCGTGTGACGGCCTTAGTAATAATGCTCCGTCTCCCCTGCGTGTGACCGGCCTTAGTAATAATGATCCGTCTCCTCTGCGTGTGGCGGCCTTAGTAATAACGCTCCGTCTCCTGTGCGTGTGACGGCCTTAGTAATAACGCTCCGTCTCCTCTGCGTGTGACGGCCTTAGTAATAATGCTCCGTCTCTGCGTGTGACGGCCTTAGTAATAACGCTCCGTCCTCTGCGTGTGACCGCCCTTAGTAATAACGCTCCGTCCCCTCTGCGTGTGACGGCCTTAGTAATAACGCTCCGTCTCCTCTGCGTGTGACGGCCTTAGTAATAACGCTCCGTCTCCTCTGCGTGTGACGGCCTAGTAATAATGCTCCGTCTCCTCTGCGTGTGACGGCCTTAGTAATAACGCTCCGTCTCCTGTGCGTGTGACGGCCTTAGTAATAACGCTCCGTCTCCTGTGCGTGTGACGGCCTTAGTACTAACGCTCCGTCTCCTCTGCGTGTGACGGCCTTAGTAATAACGCTCCGTCTCCTCTGCGTGTGACGGCCTTAGTAATAACGCTCCGTCTCCTCTGCGTGTGGCGGCCTTAGTAATAATGCTCCGTCTCCTCTGCGTGTGACCGGCCTTAGTAATAACGCTCCGTCTCCTGTGCGTGTGACGGCCTTAGTAATAACGCTCCGTCTCCTGTGCGTGTGACGGCCTTAGTAATAACGCTCCGTCTCTCTGCGTGTGACGGCCTTAGTAATAACGCTCCGTCTCCTGTGCGTGTGACGGCCTTAGTAATAACGCTCCGTCTCCTCTGCGTGTGGCGGCCTTAGTAATAATGCTCCGTCTCCTCTGCGTGTGACCGCCTTAGTAATAACGCTCCGTCTCCTCTGCGTGTGACGGCCTTAGTAATAACGCTCCGTCTCCTCTGCGTGTGACGGCCTTAGTAAATATGCTCCGTCTCCTCTGCGTGTGACGGCCTTAGTAATAATGCTCCGTCTCCTCTGCGTGTGACGGCCTTAGTAATAACGCTCCGTCTCTGCGTGTGACGGCCTTAGTAATAACGCTCCGTCCCCTCTGCGTGTGGCGGCCTTAGTAATAACGCTCCGTCTCCTCTGCGTGTGGCGGCCTTAGTAATAATGCTCCGTCTCCTCTGCGTGTGACGGCCTTAGTAATAACGCTCCGTCTCCTCTGCGTGTGACGGCCTTGTAATAACGCTCCGTCTCCTCTGCGTGTGGCGGCCTTAGTAATAATGCTCCGTCTCCTCTGCGTGTGACGGCCTTAGTAATAACGCTCCGTCTCCTCTGCGTGTGGCGGCCTTAGTAATAACGCTCCGTCTCCTCTGCGTGTGACGGCCTTAGTAATAACGCTCCGTCTCCTCTGCGTGTGGACGGCCTTAGTAATAATGCTCCGTCTCCTCTGCGTGTGACGGCCTAGTAATAATGCTCCGTCTCCTCTGCGTGTGGCGGCCTTAGTAATAACGCTCCGTCTCCTCTGCGTGTGCACGGCCTTAGTAATAACGCTCCGTCTCCTCTGCGTGTGACGGCCTTAGTAATAACGCTCCGTCTCCTCTGCGTGTGACGGCCTTAGTAATAACGCTCCGTCTCCTCTGTGTGTGGCGGCCTTAGTAATAACGCTCCGTCTCCTCTGCGTGTGACGGCCTTGGTAATAACGCTCCGTCTCCTCTGCGTGTGACGGCCTTAGTAATAACGCTCCGTCTCTGCGTGTGACGGCCTTAGTAATAACGCTCCGTCTCTGCGTGTGACGGCCTTGGTAATAACGCTCCGTCTCCTCTGCGTGCGACGGCCTTGGTAATAATGCTCCGTCTCCTCTGCGTGTGGCGGCCTTAGTAATAATGCTCCGTCTCCTCTGCGTGTGGCGGCCTTAGTAATAATGCTCCGTCTCCTCTGCGTGTGACGGCCTTGGTAATAACGCTCCGTCTCCTCTGCGTGTGACGGCCTTAGTAATAACGCTCCGTCTCTGCGTGTGACGGCCTTAGTAATAACGCTCCGTCTCTGCGTGTGACGGCCTGGTAATAACGCTCCGTCTCCTCTGCGTGTGACGGCCTTAGTAATAATGCTCCGTCTCCTCTGCGTGTGACGGCCTTAGTAATAACGCTCCGTCTCCTCTGCGTGTGACCGCCTTAGTAATAATGCTCCGTCTCCTCTGCGTGTGACGGCCTTAGTAATAATGCTCCGTCTGCGTGTGACCGCCTTAGTAATAACGCTCCGTCTCCTGTGCGTGTGACGGCCTTAGTAATAACGCTCCGTCTCCTCTGCGTGTGACGGCCTTAGTAATAACGCTCGTCTCTGCGTGTGACGGCCTTAGTAATAACGCTCCGTCTCTGCGTGTGACGGCCTTAGTAATAACGCTCCGTCCCCTCTGCGTGTGACGGCCTTAGTAATAACGCTCCGTCTCTGTGCGTGTGACGGCCTTAGTAATAACGCTCCGTCTCCTCTGCGTGTGACGGCCTTAGTAATAATGCTCCGTCTCCTGTGCGTGTGGCGGCCTTAGTAATAATGCTCCGTCTCCTCTGCGTGTGACGGCCTTAGTAATAATGCTCCGTCTTCCTCTGCGTGTGGCGGCCTTAGTAATAACGCTCCGTCTCCCCTGCGTGTGACGGCCTTAGTAATAACGCTCCGTCTCCTCTGTGTGTGACGGCCTTAGTAATAATGCTCCGTCTCCTCTGCGTGTGACGGCCTTGGTAATAACGCTCCGTCTCCTCTCGGTCGTGGCGGCCTTAGTAATAATGCTCCGTCTCCTCTGCGTGTGACGGCCTTAGTAATAAAGCTCCGTCTCCTCTGCGTGTGACGGCCTTAGTAATAATGCTCCGTCTCCTGTGTGTGACGGCCTTAGTAATAACACTCCGTCTCCTCTGCGTGTGACGGCCTTAGTAATAACGCTCCGTCTCCTGTGCGTGTGACGGCCTTAGTAATATGCTCCGTCTCCTGTGCGTGTGGCGGCCTTAGTAATAACGCTCCGTCTCCTCTGTGTGTGACGGCCTTGGTAATAACGCTCCGTCTCCTCTGCGTGTGACCGCCTTAGTAATAATGCTCCGTCTCCTCTGCGTGTGACGGCCTTAGTAATAACGCTCCGTCTCCTCTGCGTGTGACGGCCTTGGTAATAACGCTCCGTCTCCTCTGTGTGTGACGGCCTTGGTAATAACGCTCCGTCCTCCTGCGTGTGACCGCCTTAGTAATAATGCTCCGTCTCTGCGTGTGACGGCCTTAGTAATAATGCTCCGTCTCCTGTGCGTGTGACCGCCTTAGTAATAACGCTCCGTCTCCTGTGCGTGTGGCGGCCTTAGTAATAACGCTCCGTCTCCTCTGCGTGTGACGGCCTTAGTAATAATGCTCCGTCTCCTGTGCGTGTGACGGCCTTAGTAATAATGCTCCGTCTCCTCTGCGTGTGACGGCCTTAGTAATAACGCTCCGTCTCCTCTGCGTGTGACGGCCTTAGTAATAACGCTCCGTCTCCCCTGCGTGTGACGGCCTTAGTAATAATGCTCCGTCTCTGCGTGTGGCGGCCTTAGTAATAACGCTCCGTCTCCTCTGCGTGTGGCGGCCTTAGTAATAATGCTCCGTCTCCTCTGCGTGTGACGGCCTTAGTAATAATGCTCCGTCTCCTGTGTGTGACGGCCTTAGTAATAACACTCCGTCTCCTCTGCGTGTGACGGCCTTAGTAATAATGCTCCGTCTCCTGTGCGTGTGACGGCCTTAGTAATAATGCTCCGTCTCCTGTGCGTGTGGCGGCCTTAGTAATAACGCTCCGTCTCCTCTGCGTGTGACGGCCTTAGTAATAATGCTCCGTCTCCTGTGCGTGTGACGGCCTTAGTAATAACGCTCCGTCTCCTCTGCGTGTGGCGGCCTTAGTAATAACGCTCCGTCTCCTCTGCGTGTGACGGCCTTAGTAATAACGCTCCGTCTCCTCTGCGTGTGACGGCCTTAGTAATAACGCTCCCTCTCCTGTGCGTGTGACGGCCTTAGTAATAATGCTCCGTCTCCTGTGTGTGACGGCCTTAGTAATAACACTCCGTCTCCTCTGCGTGTGACGGCCTTAGTAATAATGCTCCGTCTCCTGTGCGTGTGACGGCCTTAGTAATAATGCTCCGTCTCCTGTGCGTGTGGCGGCCTTAGTAATAACGCTCCGTCTCCTCTGCGTGTGACGGCCTTAGTAATAACGCTCCGTCTCCTGTGCGTGTGACGGCCTTAGTAATAACGCTCCGTCTCCTCTGCGTGTGGCGGCCTTAGTAATAACGCTCCGTCTCCTCTGCGTGTGACGGCCTTAGTAATAACGCTCCGTCTCCTCTGCGTGTGACGGCCTTAGTAATAACGCTCCCTCTCCTGTGCGTGTGACCGCCTTAGTAATAACGCTCCGTCTCCTCTGCGTGTGACGGCCTTAGTAATAACGCTCCGTCTCCTCTGCGTGTGACGGCCTTAGTAATATGCTCCGTCTCCTCTGCGTGTGGCGGCCTTAGTAATAATGCTCCGTCTCCTCTGCGTGTGACGGCCTTAGTAATAATGCTCCGTCTCCCCTGCGTGTGACGGCCTTAGTAATAATGATCCGTCTCCTCTGCGTGTGGCGGCCTTAGTAATAACGCTCCGTCTCCTGTGCGTGTGACGGCCTTAGTAATAACGCTCCGTCTCCTCTGCGTGTGACGGCCTTAGTAATAATGCTCCGTCTCTGCGTGTGACGGCCTTAGTAATAACGCTCCGTCTCTGCGTGTGACCGCCTTAGTAATAACGCTCCGTCCCCTCTGCGTGTGACGGCCTTAGTAATAACGCTCCGTCTCCTCTGCGTGTGACGGCCTTAGTAATAACGCTCCGTCTCCTCTGCGTGTGACGGCCTTAGTAATAATGCTCCGTCTCCTCTGCGTGTGACGGCCTTAGTAATAACGCTCCGTCTCCTGTGCGTGTGACGGCCTTAGTAATAACGCTCCGTCTCCTGTGCGTGTGACCGGCCTTAGTAATAACGCTCCGTCTCCTCTGCGTGTGACGGCCTTAGTAATAACGCTCCGTCTCCTCTGCGTGTGACGGCCTTAGTAATAACGCTCCGTCTCCTCTGCGTGTGGCGGCCTTAGTAATAATGCTCCGTCTCCTCTGCGTGTGACCGCCTTAGTAATAACGCTCCGTCTCCTGTGCGTGTGACGGCCTTAGTAATAACGCTCCGTCTCCTGTGCGTGTGACGGCCTTAGTAATAACGCTCCGTCTCCTCTGCGTGTGACGGCCTTAGTAATAACGCTCCGTCTCCTGTGCGTGTGACGGCCTTAGTAATAACGCTCCGTCTCCTCTGCGTGTGGCGGCCTTAGTAATAATGCTCCGTCTCCTCTGCGTGTGACCGCCTTAGTAATAACGCTCCGTCTCCTCTGCGTGTGACGGCCTTAGTAATAACGCTCCGTCTCCTCTGCGTGTGACGGCCTTAGTAATAATGCTCCGTCTCCTCTGCGTGTGACGGCCTTAGTAATAATGCTCCGTCTCCTCTGCGTGTGACGGCCTTAGTAATAACGCTCCGTACTCTGCGTGTGACGGCCTTAGTAATAACGCTCCGTCCCCTCTGCGTGTGGCGGCCTTAGTAATAACGCTCCGTCTCCTCTGCGTGTGGCGGCCTTAGTAATAATGCTCCGTCTCCTCTGCGTGTGACGGCCTTAGTAATAACGCTCCGTCTCCTCTGCGTGTGACGGCCTTGTAATAACGCTCCGTCTCCTCTGCGTGTGGCGGCCTTAGTAATAATGCTCCGTCTCCTCTGCGTGTGACGGCCTTAGTAATAACGCTCCCGTCTCCTCTGCGTGTGGCGGCCTTAGTAATAACGCTCCGTCTCCTCTGCGTGTGACGGCCTTAGTAATAACGCTCCGTCTCCTCTGCGTGTGGCGGCCTTAGTAATAATGCTCCGTCTCCTCTGCGTGTGACGGCCTTAGTAATAATGCTCCGTCTCCTCTGCGTGTGGCGGCTTAGTAATAACGCTCCGTCTCCTCTGCGTGTCACGGCCTTAGTAATAACGCTCCGTCTCCTCTGCGTGTGACGGCCTTAGTAATAACGCTCCGTCTCCTCTGCGTGTGACGGCCTTAGTAATAACGCTCCGTCTCCTCTGTGTGTGGCGGCCTTAGTAATAACGCTCCGTCTCCTCTGCGTGTGACGGCCTTGGTAATAACGCTCCGTCTCCTCTGCGTGTGACGGCCTTAGTAATAACGCTCCGTCTCTGCGTGTGACGGCCTTAGTAATAACGCTCCGTCTCTGCGTGTGACGGCCTTGGTAATAACGCTCCGTCTCCTCTGCGTGCGACGGCCTTGGTAATAATGCTCCGTCTCCTCTGCGTGTGGCGGCCTTAGTAATAATGCTCCGTCTCCTCTGCGTGTGGCGGCCTTAGTAATAATGCTCCGTCTCCTCTGCGTGTGACGGCCTTGGTAATAACGCTCCGTCTCCTCTGCGTGTGACGCCTTAGTAATAACGCTCCGTCTCTGCGTGTGACGGCCTTAGTAATAACGCTCCGTCTCTGCGTGTGACGGCCTTGGTAATAACGCTCCGTCTCCTCTGCGTGTGACGGCCTTAGTAATAATGCTCCGTCTCCTCTGCGTGTGACGGCCTTAGTAATAACGCTCCGTCTCCTCTGCGTGTGACCGCCTTAGTAATAATGCTCCGTCTCCTCTGCGTGTGACGGCCTTAGTAATAATGCTCCGTCTGCGTGTGACCGCCTTAGTAATAACGCTCCGTCTCCTGTGCGTGTGACGGCCTTAGTAATAACGCTCCGTCTCCTCTGCGTGTGACGGCCTTAGTAATAACGCTCCGTCTCTGCGTGTGACGGCCTTAGTAATAACGCTCCGTCTCTCTGCGTGTGACGGCCTTAGTAATAACGCTCCGTCTCCCTCTGCGTGTGACGGCCTTAGTAATAACGCTCCGTCTCCTGTGCGTGTGACGGCCTTAGTAATAACGCTCCGTCTCCTCTGCGTGTGACGGCCTTAGTAATAATGCTCCGTCTCCTGTGCGTGTGACGGCCTTAGTAATAACGCTCCGTCTCCTCTGCGTGTGGCGGCCTTAGTAATAATGCTCCGTCTCCTCTGCGTGTGACCGCCTTAGTAATAACGCTCCGTCTCCTCTGCGTGTGACGGCCTTAGTAATAACGCTGCGTCTCCTCTGCGTGTGACGGCCTTAGTAATAACGCTCCGTCCCCTCTGCGTGTGACCGCCTTAGTAATAATGCTCCGTCTCCTCTGCGTGTGACGGCCTTAGTAATAACGCTCCGTCTCCTCTGCGTGTGACGGCCTTGGTAATAACGCTCCGTCTCCTGTGCGTGTGACGGCCTTAGTAATAACGCTCCGTCTCCTGTGCGTGTGACGGCCTTAGTAATAACGCTCCGTCTCCTCTGCGTGTGACGGCCTTAGTAATAACGCTCCGTCTCCTCTGCGTGTGACGGCCTTAGTAATAATGCTCCGTCTCCTCTGCGTGTGACGGCCTTAGTAATAATGCTCCGTCTCCTCTGCGTGTGACGGCCTTAGTAATAACGCTCCGTCTCTGCGTGTGACGGCCTTAGTAATAACGCTCCGTCCCCTCTGCGTGTGGCGGCCTTAGTAATAACGCTCCGTCCCCTCTGCGTGTGGCGGCCTTAGTAATAACGCTCCGTCTCCTCTGCGTGTGGCGGCCTTAGTAATAAAGCTCCGTCTCCTCTGCGTGTGGCGGCCTTAGTAATAACGCTCCGTCTCCTCTGCGTGTGACGGCCTTAGTAATAACGCTCCGTCTCCTCTGCGTGTGGCGGCCTTAGTAATAATGCTCCGTCTCCTCTGCGTGTGGCGGCCTTAGTAATAATGCTCCGTCTCCTCTGCGTGTGACGGCCTTAGTAATAATGCTCCGTCTCCTCTGCGTGTGACGGCCTTAGTAATAATGCTCCGTCTCCTCTGCGTGTGGCGGCCTTAGTAATAACGCTCCGTCTCCTCTGCGTGTCGCGGCCTTAGTAATAACGCTCCGTCTCCTCTGCGTGTGACGGCCTTAGTAATAACGCTCCGTCCCCTCTGCGTGTGACGGCCTTAGTAATAACGCTCCGTCTCCTCTGCGTGTGACGGCCTTAGTAATAACGCTCCGTCTCCTGTGCGTGTGACGGCCTTAGTAATAATGCTCCGTCTCCTCTGCGTGTGACGGCCTTAGTAATAACGCTCCGTCTCCTCTGCGTGTGACGGCCTTAGTAATAACGCTCCGTCTCCTCTGCGTGTGACGGCCTTAGTAATAATGCTCCGTCTCCTCTGCGTGTCACGGCCTTAGTAATAACGCTCCGTCTCCTCTGCGTGTGACGGCCTTAGTAATAATGCTCCGTCTCTGCGTGTGACGGCCTTAGTAATAACGCTCCGTCTCTGCGTGTGACGGCCTTGGTAATAACGCTCCGTCTCCTCTGCGTGTGACGGCCTTAGTAATAATGCTCCGTCTCCTCTGCGTGTGGCGGCCTTAGTAATAATGCTCCGTCTCCTCTGCGTGTGACCGCCTTGGTAATAACGCTCCGTCTCCTCTGCGTGTGACGGCCTTAGTAATAATGCTCCGTCCCCTCTGCGTGTGGCGGCCTTAGTAATAACGCTCCGTGTCCTGTGCGTGTGACGGCCTTAGTAATAACGCTCCGTCTCCTGTGCGTGTGACGGCCTTAGTAATAACGCTCCGTCTCCTCTGCGTGTGACGGCCTTAGTAATAATGCTCCGTCCCCTCTGCGTGTGGCGGCCTTAGTAATAATGCTCCGTCTCCTCTGCGTGTGACGGCCTTAGTAATAACGCTCCGTCTCCTGTGCGTGTGACGGCCTTAGTAATAACGCTCCGTCTCCTCTGCGTGTGACGGCCTTAGTAATAATGCTCCGTCTCCTCTGCGTGTGACGGCCTTAGTAATAACGCTCCGTCTCCTCTGCGTGTGACGGCCTTAGTAATACTGCTCCGTCTCCTGTGCGTGTGGCGGCCTTCGTAATAATGCTCCGTCCCCTCTGCGTGTGACGGCCTTAGTAATAACGCTCCGTCTCCCCTGCGTGTGACGGCCTTAGTAATAACGCTCCGTCTCTGCGTGTGGCGGCCTTAGTAATAACGCTCCGTCTCCTCTGCGTGTGGCGGCCTTAGTAATAACGCTCCGTCTCCCGTGCGTGTGACCGCCTTAGTAATAACGCTCCGTCTCCTCTGCGTGTGACGGCCTTAGTAATAACGCTCTGTCTCCTCTGCGTGTGGCGGCCTTAGTAATAATGCTCCGTCCCCTCTGCGTGTGACGGCCTTAGTAATAATGCTCCGTCTCCTCTGCGTGTGACGGCCTTAGTAATAACGCTCCGTCTCCCGTGCGTGTGACCGCCTTGGTAATAACGCTCCGTCTCCTCTGCGTGTGACGGCCTTAGTAATAACGCTCCGTCTCCTCTGCGTGTGGCGGCCTTAGTAATAATGCTCCGTCCCCTCTGCGTGTGACGGCCTTGGTAATAACGCTCCGTCCCCTCTGCGTGTGACAGCCTTCGTAATAATGCTCCGTCCCCTCTGCGTGTGACGGCCTTAGTAATAACGCTCCGTCTCCCCTGCGTGTGACGGCCTTAGTAATAACGCTCCGTCTCTGCGTGTGGCGGCCTTAGTAATAACGCTCCGTCTCCCGTGCGTGTGACCGCCTTGGTAATAACGCTCCGTCTCCTCTGCGTGTGACGGCCTTAGTAATAACGCTCCGTCTCCTCTGCGTGTGGCGGCTTTGGTAATAACGCTCCGTCTCCTCTGCGTGTGACGGCCTTAGTAATAATGCTCCGTCTCCTCTGCGTTTGACGGCCTTGGTAATAACGCTCCGTCTCCTCTGCGTGTGACGGCCTTAGTAATAATGCTCCGTCTCCTCTGCGTGTGGCGGCCTTAGTAATAACGCTCCGTCTCCTGTGCGTGTGACGGCCTTAGTAATAATGCTCCGTCTCCCGTGCGTGTGGCGGCCTTAGTAATAACGCTCCGTCTCCTCTGCGTGTGACGGCCTTAGTAATAATGCTCCGTCTCCTCTGCGTGTGGCGGCCTTAGTAATAACGCTCCGTCTCCTCTGCGTGTGACGGCCTTAGTAATAACGCTCCGTCTCCTCTGCGTGTGACGGCCTTAGTAATAACGCTCCGTCTCCTCTGCGTGTGACGGCCTTAGTAATAACGCTCCGTCTCCCTCCTGCGTGTGGCGGCCTTAGTAATAACGCTCCGTCTCCTCTGCGTGTGGCGGCCTTAGTAATAACGCTCCGTCTCCTCTGCGTGTGGACGGCCTTAGTAATAACGCTCCGTCTCCTCTGGCGTTGTGGCCGCCTTAGTAATAATGCCTCCGTCTCCTCTGCGTGTGGCGGCCTTAGTAATAACAGCTCCGTCTCCTCTGCGTGTGACGGCCTTAGTAATAACGCTCCGTTCTGCGTGTGGCGGCCTTAGTAATAACGCTCCGTCTCCTCTGCGTGTGACGGCCTTAGTAATAACGCTCCGTCTCCTCTGCGTGTGACGGCCTTAGTAATAACGCTCCGTCTCCTCTGCGTGTGACGGCCTTAGTAATAACGCTCCGTCTCCTCTGCGTGTGACGGCCTTAGTAATAACGCTCCGTCCCCTCTGCGTGTGACGGCCTTAGTAATAATGCTCCGTCTCCTCTGCGTGTGACGGCCTTAGTAATAATGCTCCGTCTCCTCTGCGTGTGACGGCCTTAGTAATAATGCTCCGTCTCCTCTGCGTGTGACCGCCTTAGTAATAATGCTCCGTCCCCTCTGCGTGTGACGGCCTTAGTAATAATGCTCCGTCTCCTCTGCGTGTGACGGCCTTAGTAATAATGCTCCGTCTCCTCTGCGTGTGACCGCCTTAGTAATAATGCTCCGTCTCCTCTGCGTGTGACGGCCTTAGTAATAATGCTCCGTCTCCCCTGCGTGTGGCGGCCTTGGTAATAATGCTCCGTCTCCTGTGCGTGTGACCGCCTTAGTAATAATGCTCCGTCTCCTCTGCGTGTGACGGCCTTAGTAATAACGCTCCGTCTGCGTGTGACCGCCTTGGTAATAACGCTCCTGAATGATCAGGAGGTTTAAGGCCCAGGAAACTGCCGGAGACACAGAGCTTGTCTTCCCCCAGCCAGGGGGACAGTGGTTGGTCTGGGCCCCCAGGCCTGCAGGAAGGCGGGCTGCTGGGACTCACAGCACAGACGGAGGATTTGCCGCGAGCGCCACAAGCTGCTGGATGAAGCAGATGTACCAGGAACCGGCGTTCCCATCCTGCTGAGGGAACTACATGGACCATGTTAGGTTGCTGGGGAATCCCTATCATATTAGCCCTTTGATATTGTCATTTAGATCTCCTAAACATGAGTGTTTTGGGGCTGGTAGCTGGCCAGTGAGGTAGAGCGGGACCTGCTGTGTAGTCCGTCTCCCCGGGGAAGTAGGGTTTTATTTTATGGTTTGTTTTTTCTTAGAGAGACCTCATGATTTGTTGTTTGTAAGAATAAACCACTGCAGTTACAGCTTAAAGCACTGTCTAAGAGTCTTACTGACCCGGCCGCGAGGCCGTCCTGCCACAAGGTCAAAGTATTAAACGCTCGCTGCGCGGATACTTTCCGAACGCGCGCCCTGCATGTATGGATAGAGGGCGGTAAGTGTAGAAAGGAGGGGGGGCAAGTGTATGAAAGGACGGGGGAGAGAGCGGCAAGTGTATGAGGGGAGAGGGGGCAAGTGTATGAAAGGACGGGGGAGGGGGGGGCAAGTGTATGAAAGGGGGGGGCAAGTGTATGAAAGGACGGGGGAGAGGGGGGGCAAGTGTATGAAAGGACGGGGGAGAGGGGGGGCAAGTGTATGAAAGGACGGGGGAGAGGGGGGGCAAGTGTATGAAAGGACGGTGGAGAGGGGGGACAAGTGTATGAAAGGAGGGGGGGCAAGTGTATGAAAGGATGGGGGAGAGGGGGCAAGTGTATGAAAGGATGGGGGGAGGGGGGCAAGTGTATGAAAGGATGGGGGAGGGGGTGGCAAGTGTATGAAAGGATGGGGGGAGAGGGGGCAAGTGTATGAAAGGATGGGGGGAGAGGGCAAGTGTATGAAAGGATGGGGGGAGACAGTGTATGAAAGGATGGGGGAGAGGGGGCAAGTGTATGAAAGGATGGGGGGGAGGGGGGGGCAAGTGTATGAAGGGGGGGGGGCAAGTGTATGAAAGGACGGGGGAGAGGGGGGGCAAGTGTATGAAAGGACGGGGAGAGGGGTGGCAAGTGTATGAAAGGACGGGGGAGAGGGGGGGGCAAGTGTACGAAAGGACGGGGGAGAGGGGGGGCAAGTGTATGAAAGGACGGTGGAGAGGGGGGACAAGTGTATGAAAGGAGGGGGGCAAGTGTATGAAAGGATGGGGGGAGAGGGGGCAAGTGTATGAAAGGATGGGGGGAGAGGGGGCAAGTGTATGAAAGGATGGGGGGAGGGGGGCAAGTGTATGAAAGGATGGGGGGAGGGGGGCAAGTGTATGAAAGGATGGGGGAGGGGGTGGCAAGTGTATGAAAGGATGGGGGGAGAGGGGGCAAGTGTATGAAAGGATGGGGGGAGAGGGGGCAAGTGTGTGAAAGGATGGGGGGGAGGGGGCAAGTGTATGAAAGGACGGGGGGAGAGGGGGCAAGTGTATGAAAGGACGGGGTAGAGGGGGGCAACTATGAAAGGACGGGGGAGAGGGGGGGCAAGTGTATGATGGGACGGAGGGGGGGGCAAGTGTATGAAGGGACGGAGGGGGGGGGCAAGTGTATGAAGGGTCGGAGGAGGGGGGGGGGTGTAAGTGTGGGACGGGGAGAGGGGGGTGTAAGTGTATACATGGTGTGTATGCATATAAGGGGAATGGACATATATGTAGAGGGCAGTTTCCCTATATAACAGACAGGTGCATGGGTACCAGACACAGATAATATGATATCACTGCATTCTGCTGCCACAATTACGGATGTACAAGTAGGGATGAAGGGAGTCAGCGTGCCCCGTATGCAGTGCGTGTGCACCCCTGTGCTGGCTGCACGCTGTGATTCAGAGCATCTGATGTCACTGTGTCACGGGGTATGCAGGATGAACGGAGGAGGAGGAGGAGGAGGGCTCTAGGAGGAGAGGAGGAGGAGAGGAGAGAATGGTGAGACAGCAGGACAATACCAGGCAGAGCTTTCAATAACAAGGGAGGCGGAATAGGACCCTGTGTGTGTGTGTGTGAGGAGGGGTACACTGTGTGTGAGAGGAGGGGTACACTGTGTGTGTGTGAGGAGGGGTACACTGTGTGTGTGTGTGAGGAGGGGTACACTGTGTGTGTGTGAGGAGGGGTACACTGTGTGTGTGTGAGGAGGGGTACACGGTGTGTGTGAGGAGGGGTACACGGTATGTGTGAGGAGGGGTACACGGTGTGTGTGAGGAGGGGTACACGGTGTGTGTGAGGAGGGGTACACGGTGTGTGTGAGGAGGGGTACACGGTGTGTGTGAGGAGGGGTACACGGTGTGTGTGAGGAGGGGTACACGGTGTGTGTGAGGAGGGGTACACGGTGTGTGTGAGGAGGGGTACACGGTGTGTGTGAGGAGGAGTACTCGGTGTGTGTGAGGAGGGGTACACGGTGTGTGAGGAGGGTTACGGGGTGTGTGTGAGGAGGGGTGAGAGTGTAGGGGTACACGGGGTGTGAGTGTAGGGGTACGCGGGGTGTGAGTGTAGGGGTACGCGGGGTGTGAGTGTAGGGGTACGCGGGGTGTGTGTAGGGGTACGCGGGGTGTGTGTAGGGGTACACGGGGTGTTAGTGTAGGGGTACACGGGGTGTGAGTGTAGGGGTACACGGGGTGTGAGTGTAGGGGTACACGGGGTGTGAGTGTAGGGGTACACGGGGTGTGAGTGTAGGGGTACACGGGGTGTGTGTGAGGGGTACACGGGGTGTGTAGGGGTACGGGGTGAGTGTAGAGATACACGGGGTGTGTGTGAGGGGTACACGGGGTGTGAGAGAGGAGGGGTACACTGTGTGGAGGGGTACACTGTGTATGTGTGAGAGGGGTACACTGTGTCTGTGAGGAGGGGTACACTGTGTATGTGTGAGAGGAGGGGTTCACTATGTATGTGTGACAGGAGGGGTACACTGTGTGTGAGGAGGGGTACACGGGGTGTGAGTGTAGGGGTACATGGGGTGTGTGTAAGAGGAGGGGTACACTGTGTGTGTGGAGGGGTACACTGTGTGTGTCAGACAGCTGAGGGACCGGATTAAATGTCCTGGTCGGAAATCGCACTCACACCTTGTCTGCACCCAAGTGATGCGGAGCCAGGATCCTGCCCACCCACACCGGCAGTAAGGCACCGCAGGGGGTTCTGTGACCTTCACGGGATCTGGTGGGGAGCTCACCAGTGTGTGGTGGTCTCGGGAGAGGTATAGGAGCCCCCCGTCTCTAGGACCCCTCCGGACAGGGCTGTGCGTGTGTGACACGCGTCCGCAGGAACACTGCCGTCCTCGCAAGGCGCCTGGCGCCGAGGGATCCGCACGGGTTGGCTCCTCCCCCTGCGCCTCACCATGGACGCCATGTTTAACGATGACATCAGCATCATCGCCCAAGAGACGCTGGTGCACGAGGAGGACGACTGGCTGGACAGCCCCAACACCGACCTGTCCGGGGACATGTGCTCCGCATCGCACTTTGCGCTCATCACGGCGTACAGCGACATCAAGGAACGCCTGAGCGCGCTGGAGCGGGAGAACGCCGCGCTGCGCAGGAAGCTGAAAGTGTACGAGATCAAGGTGAGCTTATACAGAGAGAGAACGCATCACCTGTAAGAGGAGAGATAGGTACAGGACAGTTATAGGGGGAGGGGTCCCTGTAATAGAGAGATAGGTACAGGACAGTTATCGGGGGAGGGGTCCCTGTAATAGAGGAGGGATAGGTACAGGACAGTTATAGGGGGAGAGGTCCCTGTAATAGAGGAGGGGTAGGTACAGGACAGTTATAGGGGGAAGTGTCCTGTAATAGGGGAGAGATAGGTACAGGACAGTTATAGGGGGAGGGATCCTTGTAATAGAGGGGGGATAGGTACAGGACAGTTATAGGGGAGGGGTCCCTGTAATAGAGGAGAGATAGGTACAGGACAGTTATAGGGGAGGGGTCCCTGTAATAGAGGAGAGATAGGTACAGGACAGTTATAGGGGGAGGGGTCCCTGTAATAGAGGAGAGATAGGTACAGGACAGTTATAGGGGGAGGGGTCCCTGTAATAGAGGACAGATAGGTACAGGACAGTTATAGGGGGAGGGGTCCCTGTAATAGAGGAGAGATAGGTACAGGACAGTTATAGGGGGAGGGGTCCCTGTAATAGAGGAGAGATAGGTACAGGACAGTTATAGGGGGAGGGGTAATGTAATAGAGGAGAGATAGGTACAGGACAGTTATAGGGGGAGGGGTCCCTGTAATAGAGGAGAGATAGGTACAGGACAGATATAGGGGGAGGGGTCCCTGTAATAGAGGAGAGATAGGTACAGGACAGTTATAGGGGGAGGGGTCCCTGTAATAGAGGACAGATAGGTACAGGACAGTTATAGGGGGAGGGGTCCCTGTAATAGAGGAGATAGGTACAGGACAGTTATAGGGGGAGGGGTCCCTGTAATAGGGGAGATAGGTACAGGACAGTTATAGGGGGGAGGGGTCCCTGTAATAGAGGAGGGATAGGTACAGGACAGTTATAGGGGGAGGGGTCCCTGTAATAGAGGAGGGATAGGTACAGGACAGTTATAGGGGGAGGGGTCCCTGTAATAGAGGAGAGATAGGTACAGGACAGTTATAGGGGGAGGGACCCTGTAATATAGGAGAGATAGGTACAGGACAGTTATAGGGGGAGGGGTCCCTGTAATAGAGGAGGGATAGGTACAGGACAGTTATAGGGGGAGGGGTCCCTGTAATAGAGAGATAGGTACAGGACAGTTATAGGGGGAGGGGTCCCTGTAATAGAGGAGGGATAGGTACAGGACAGTTATAGGGGGAGGGGTCCCTGTAATAGAGGAGGGGTAGGTACAGGACAGTTATAGGGGGAGGGGTCCTGTAATAGGGGAGAGATAGGTACAGGACAGTTATAGGGGGAGGGGTCCCTGTAATAGAGGAGGGATAGGTACAGGACAGTTATAGGGGGAGGGGTCCCTGTAATAGAGGAGGGATAGGTACAGGACAGTTATAGGGGGAGGGGTCCCTGTAATAGAGGAGGGGTAGGTACAGGACAGTTATAGGGGGAGGGGTCCTGTAATAGGGGAGAGATAGGTACAGGACAGTTATAGGGGGAGGGATCCCTGTAATAGAGGGGGGATAGGGTACAGGACAGTTATAGGGGAGGGGTCCCTGTAATAGAGGAGAGATAGGTACAGGACAGTTATAGGGGAGGGGTCCCTGTAATAGAGGAGAGATAGGTACAGGACAGTTATAGGGGGAGGGGTCCCTGTAATAGAGGAGAGATAGGTACAGGACAGTTATAGGGGGAGGGGTCCCTGTAATAGAGGAGAGATAGGTACAGGACAGTATAGGGGGGGGGGGGGGTCCCTGTAATAGAGGAGAGATAGGTACAGGACAGTTATAGGGGAGGGGTCCCTGTAATAGAGGAGAGATAGGTACAGGACAGTTATAGGGGGAGGGGTCCCTGTAATAGAGGAGAGATAGGTACAGGACAGATATAGGGGGAGGGGTCCCTGTAATAGAGGAGAGATAGGTACAGGACAGTTATAGGGGGAGGGGTCCCTGTAATAGAGGAGAGATAGGTACAGGACAGTTATATGGGGAGGGTCCCTGTAATAGAGAGATAGGTACAGGACAGTTATCGGGGGAGGGGTCCCTGTAATAGAGGAGGGATAGGTACAGGACAGTTATAGGGGGAGGGGTCCCTGTAATAGAGGAGAGATAGGTACAGGACAGTTATAGGGGGAGGGGGTCCCTGTAATAGAGGAGGGATAGGTACAGGACAGTTATAGGGGGAGGGGTCCCTGTAATAGAGGAGGGGTAGGTACAGGACAGTTATAGGGGGAGGGGTCCTGTAATAGGGGAGAGATAGGTACAGGACAGTTATAGGGGGAGGGGTCCCTGTAATAGAGGAGGGATAGGTACAGGACAGTTATAGGGGGGAGGGGTCCCTGTAATAGAGGAGGGATAGGTACAGGACAGTTATAGGGGGAGGGGTCCCTGTAATAGAGGAGGGGTAGGTACAGGACAGTTATAGGGGGAGGGGTCCTGTAATAGGGGAGAGATAGGTACAGGACAGTTATAGGGGGAGGGATCCCTGTAATAGAGGGGGGATAGGTACAGGACAGTTATAGGGGAGGGGTCTCTGTAATAGAGGAGAGATAGGTACAGGACAGTTATAGGGGAGGGGGTCCCTGTAATAGAGGAGAGATAGGTACAGGACAGTTATAGGGGGAGGGGTCCCTGTAATAGAGGAGAGATAGGTACAGGACAGTTATAGGGGGAGGGGTCCCTGTAATAGAGGAGAGATAGGTACAGGACAGTTATAGGGGGGGGGGTCCCTGTAATAGAGGAGAGATAGGTACAGGGACAGTTATAGGGGAGGGGTCCCTGTAATAGAGGAGAGATAGGTACAGGACAGTTATAGGGGGAGGGGTCCCTGTAATAGAGGAGAGATAGGTACAGGACAGATATAGGGGGAGGGGTCCCTGTAATAGAGGAGAGATAGGTACAGGACAGTTATAGGGGGAGGGGTCCCTGTAATAGAGGAGAGATAGGTACAGGACAGTTATATGGGGAGGGTCCCTGTAATAGAGAGATAGGTACAGGACAGTTATAGGGGGAGGGGTCCCTGTAATAGGGGAGATAGGTACAGGACAGTTATAGGGGGAGGGGTCCCTGTAATAGAGGAGGGATAGGTACAGGACAGTTATAGGGGGAGGGGTCCCTGTAATAGAGGAGAGATAGGTACAGGACAGTTATAGGGGGAGGGGTCCCTGTAATAGAGGAGAGATAGGTACAGGACAGTTATAGGGGGAGGGATCCCTGTAATAGAGGAGAGATAGGTACAGGACAGTTATAGGGGGAGGGGTCCCTGTAATAGAGGAGGGATAGGTACAGGACAGTTATAGGAGGAGGGGTCCCTGTAATAGAGGAGAGATAGGTACAGGACAGTTATAGGGGGAGGGGGTCCCTGTAATAGAGGAGAGATAGGTACAGGACAGTTATAGGGGGAGGGGTCCCTATAATAGAGGAGGGATAGGTACAGGACAGTTATACAGTAGGGGGAGGGGTCCCTGTAATAGAGGAGAGATAGGTACAGGACAGTTATAGGGGGAGGGGGTCCCTGTAATAGAGGAGAGATAGGTACAGGACAGTTATAGGGGGAGGGGTCCCTGTAATAGGGGAGATAGGTACAGGACAGTTATAGGGGAGGGGTCCTGTAATAGAGGAGGGATAGGTACAGGACAGTTATAGGGGGGAGGGTCCCTGTAATAGAGGAGGGATAGGTACAGGACAGTTATAGGGGGAGGGGTCCCTGTAATAGAGGAGGGATAGGTACAGGACAGTTATAGGGGGAGGGGTCCCTGTAATAGAGGAGGGATAGGTACAGGACAGTTATAGGGGGAGGGGTCCCTGTAATAGAGGAGGGGTAGGTACAGGACAGTTATAGGGGGAGGGGTCCTGTAATAGGGGAAGATAGGTACAGGACAGTTATAGGGGGAGGGGTCCCTGTAATAGAGGAGGGATAGGTACAGGACAGTTATAGGGGGAGGGGTCCCTGTAATAGAGGAGGGATAGGTACAGGACAGTTATAGGGGGAGGGGTCCCTGTAATAGAGGAGGGTAGGTACAGGACAGTTATAGGGGGAGGGGTCCTGTAATAGAGGAGGGATAGGTACAGGACAGTTATAGGGGGAGGGGTCCCTGTAATAGAGGAGGGATAGGTACAGGACAGTTATAGGGGGAGGGGTCCCTGTAATAGAGGAGGGATAGGTACAGGACAGTTATAGGGGGAGGGGTCCCTGTAATAGAGGAGGGGTAGGTACAGGACAGTTATAGGGGGAGGGGTCCTGTAATAGGGGAGAGATAGGTACAGGACAGATATAGGGGGAGGGATCCCTGTAATAGAGGGGGGGATAGGTACAGGACAGTTATAGGGGAGGGGTCCCCTGTAATAGAGGAGAGATAGGTACAGGACAGTTATAGGGGAGGGGTCCCTGTAATAGAGGAGAGATAGGTACAGGACAGTTATAGGGGGAGGGGTCCCTGTAATAGAGGAGAGATAGGTACAGGACAGTTATAGGGGGAGGGGTCCCTGTAATAGAGGAGAGATAGGTACAGGACAGTTATAGGGGGGGGGGGTCCCTGTAATAGAGGAGAGATAGGTACAGGACAGTTATAGGGGAGGGGTCCCTGTAATAGAGGAGAGATAGGTACAGGACAGTTATAGGGGGAGGGGTCCCTGTAATAGAGGAGAGATAGGTACAGGACAGATATAGGGGGAGGGGTCCCTGTAATAGAGGAGAGATAGGTACAGGACAGTTATATGGGGAGGGTACCTGTAATAGAGAGATAGGTACAGGACAGTTATAGGGGGAGGGTCCCTGTAATAGGGGAGATAGGTACAGGGACAGTTATAGGGGGGAGGGTCCCTGTAATAGAGGAGGGATAGGTACAGGACAGTTATAGGGGGAGGGGTCCCTGTAATAGAGGAGGGATAGGTACAGGACAGTTATAGGGGGAGGGGTCCCTGTAATAGAGGAGAGATAGGTACAGGACAGTTATAGGGGGAGGGGGTCCTGTAATAGGGGAGAGATAGGTACAGGACAGTTATAGGGGGAGGGATCCCTGTAATAGAGGAGAGATAGGTACAGGACAGTTATAGGGGGAGGGGTCTCTGTAATAGAGGAGGGATAGGTACAGGACAGTTATAGGGGGAGGGGTCCCTGTAATAGAGGAGAGATAGGTACAGGACAGTTATAGGGGGAGGGGTCTCTGTAATAGAGGAGGGATAGGTACAGGACAGTTATAGGGGAGGGGTCCCTGTAATAGAGGAGAGATAGGTACAGGACAGTTATAGGGGGAGGGGTCCCTGTAATAGAGGAGAGATAGGTACAGGACAGTTATAGGGGGAGGGGTCCCTGTAATAGAGGAGAGATAGGTACAGGACAGTTATAGGGGGAGGGGTCCCTGTAATAGAGGAGAGATAGGTACAGGACAGTTATAGGGGGAGGGGTCCCTGTAATAGAGGAGAGATAGGTACAGGACAGTTATAGGGGGAGGGTCCCTGTAATAGAGAGATAGGTACAGGACAGTTATAGGGGGAGGGGTCCCTGTAATAGGGGAGATAGGTACAGGACAGTTATAGGGGGGAGGGTCCCTGTAATAGAGGAGGGATAGGTACAGGACAGTTATAGGGGGAGGGGTCCCTGTAATAGAGGAGAGATAGGTACAGGACAGTTATATGGGGAGGGTCCCTGTAATAGAGGAGAGATAGGTACAGGACAGTTATAGGGGGGGGGTCCCTGTAATAGAGGAGAGATAGGTACAGGACAGTTATAGGGGAGGGGTCCCTGTAATAGAGGAGAGATAGGTACAGGACAGTTATAGGGGGAGGGGTCCCTGTAATAGAGGAGGGATAGGTACAGGACAGTTATAGGGGGAGGGGTCCCTGTAATAGAGGAGGGATAGGTACAGGACAGTTATAGGGGGAGGGGTCCCTGTAATAGAGGAGAGATAGGTACAGGACAGTTATAGGGGGAGGGGTCCCTGTAATAGAGGAGAGATAGGTACAGGACAGTTATAGGGGGAGGGGTCCCTGTAATAGAGGAGGGATAGGTACAGGACAGTTATAGGGGGAGGGTCCCTGTAATAGAGGAGAGATAGGTACAGGACAGTTATAGGGTGAGGGGACAGGTGATAGGTACAGGACAGTTATAGGGTGAGGCACAGATGATATGTACAGGACAGTTATAGGGTGAGGCACAGATGATATGTACAGGACAGTTATAGGGTGAGGCACAGATGATATGTACAGGACAGTTATAGGGTGAGGGACAGATGATAGGTACATGACAGTTATAGGGTGAGGCACAGATGATAGGTACAGGACAGTTATAGGGTGAGGGACAGGTGATAGGTACAGGACAGTTATAGGGTGAGGGACAGGTGATAGGTACAGGACAGTTATAGGGTGAGAGACAGATGATAGGTACAGGACAGTTATAGGGTGAGGGACAGATGATAGGTACAGGACAGTTATAGGGTGAGAGACAGATGATAGGTACAGGACAGTTATAGGGTGAGGGACAGATGATAGGTACAGGACAGTTATAGGGTGAGGGACAGATGATAGGTACAGGACAGTTATAGGGTGAGAGACAGATGATAGGTACAGGACAGTTATAGGGTGAGGCACAGATGATAGGTACAGGACAGTTATAGGGTGAGGGACAGGTGATAGGTACAGGGACAGTTATAGGGTGAGGGACAGATGATAGGTACAGGACAG
This sequence comes from Ascaphus truei, assembly GCF_040206685.1. Taxonomy (NCBI): domain Eukaryota; kingdom Metazoa; phylum Chordata; class Amphibia; order Anura; family Ascaphidae; genus Ascaphus; species Ascaphus truei. The sequence goes on from NW_027455188.1 coordinate 21,514, forward strand.
TTATAGGGTGAGGGACAGATGATAGGTACAGGACAGTTATAGGGTGAGGGACAGATGATAAGTACAGGACAGTTATAGGGTGAGGGGACAGATGATAGATACAGGACAGTTATAGGGTGAGGGACAGATGATAGGTACAGGACAGATATAGGGGGAGGGGTCCCTGTAATAGAGGAGAGATAGGTACAGGACAGTTATAGGGGGAGGGGTCCCTGTAATAGAGGAGAGATAGGTACAGGACAGTTATAGGGGGAGGGGTCCCTGTAATAGAGGAGATAGGTACAGGACAGTTATAGGGGGAGGGGTCCCTGTAATAGGGGAGATAGGTACAGGACAGTTATAGGGGGGAGGGTCCCTGTAATAGAGGAGGGATAGGTACAGGACAGTTATAGGGGGAGGGGTCCCTGTAATAGAGGAGGGATAGGTACAGGACAGTTATAGGGGGAGGGGTCCCTGTAATAGAGGAGGGATAGGTACAGGACAGTTATAGGGGGAGGGGTCCCTGTAATAGAGGAGGGGTAGGTACAGGACAGTTATAGGGGGAGGGGTCCTGTAATAGGGGAGAGATAGGTACAGGACAGTTATAGGGGGAGGGGTCCCTGTAATAGAGGAGGGATAGGTACAGGACAGTTATAGGGGGAGGGGTCCCTGTAATAGAGGAGGGATAGGTACAGGACAGTTATAGGGGGAGGGGTCCCTGTAATAGAGGAGGGGTAGGTACAGGACAGTTATAGGGGGAGGGGTCCTGTAATAGGGGAGAGATAGGTACAGGACAGTTATAGGGGGAGGGATCCCTGTAATAGAGGGGGGATAGGTACAGGACAGTTATAGTGGAGGGGTCCCTGTAATAGAGGGAGAGATAGGTACAGGACAGTTATAGGGGAGGGGTCCCTGTAATAGAGGAGAGATAGGTACAGGACAGTTATAGGGGGAGGGGTCCCTGTAATAGAGGAGAGATAGGTACAGGACAGTTATAGGGGGAGGGGTCCCTGTAATAGAGGAGAGATAGGTACAGGACAGTTATAGGGGAGGGGTCCTTGTAATAGAGGAGAGATAGGTACAGGACAGATATAGGGGGAGGGGTCCTGTAATAGAGGAGAGATAGGTACAGGACAGTTATAGGGGGAGGGGTCCCTGTAATAGAGGAGAGATAGGTACAGGACAGTTATATGGGGGAGGGTCCCTGTAATAGGAGAGATAGGTACAGGACAGTTATAGGGGGAGGGGTCCCTGTAATAGGGGAGATAGGTACAGGACAGTTTATAGGGGAAAGGGTCCCTGTAATAGAGGAGGGATAGGTACAGGACAGTTATAGGGGGGAGGGGTCCCTGTAATAGAGGAGATAGGTACAGGACAGTTATAGGGGGAGGGGTCCCTGTAATAGAGGAGAGATAGGTACAGGACAGTTATAGGGGGAGGGATCCCTGTAATAGAGGAGAGATAGGTACAGGACAGTTATAGGGGGAGGGGTCCCTGTAATAGAGGAGGGATAGGTACAGGACAGTTATAGGGGGAGGGGTCCCTGTAATAGAGGAGAGATAGGTACAGGACAGTTATAGGGGGAGGGGTCCCTGTAATAGAGGAGAGATAGGTACAGGACAGTTATAGGGGGAGGGGTCCCTATAATAGAGGAGGGATAGGTACAGGACAGTTATAGGGGGAGGGGTCCCTGTAATAGAGGAGAGATAGGTACAGGACAGTTATAGGGGGAGGGGTCCCTGTAATAGAGGAGAGATAGGTACAGGACAGTTATAGGGGGAGGGGTCCCTGTAATAGGGGAGATAGGTACAGGACAGTTATAGGGGGGAGGGGTCCCTGTAATAGAGGAGGGATAGGTACAGGACAGTTATAGGGGGAGGGGTCCCTGTAATAGAGGAGGGATAGGTACAGGACAGTTATAGGGGGAGGGGTCCCTGTAATAGAGGAGGGATAGGTACAGGACAGTTATAGGGGGAGGGGTCCCTGTAATAGAGGAGGGGTAGGTACAGGACAGTTATAGGGGGAGGGGTCCCTGTAATAGGGGAGAGATAGGTACAGGACAGTTATAGGGGGAGGGGTCCCTGTAATAGAGGAGGGATAGGTACAGGACAGTTATAGGGGGAGGGGTCCCTGTAATAGAGGAGGGATAGGTACAGGACAGTTATAGGGGGAGGGGTCCCTGTAATAGAGGAGGGGTAGGTACAGGACAGTTATAGGGGGAGGGGTCCTGTAATAGGGGAGAGATAGGTACAGGACAGTTATAGGGGGAGGGATCCCTGTAATAGAGGGGGGATAGGTACAGGACAGTTATAGGGGAGGGGTCCCTGTAATAGAGGAGAGATAGGTACAGGACAGTTATAGGGGAGGGGTCCCTGTAATAGAGGAGAGATAGGTACAGGACAGTTATAGGGGGAAGGGTCCCTGTAATAGAGGAGAGATAGGTACAGGACAGTTATAGGGGGGGGGTCCCTGTAATAGAGGAGAGATAGGTACAGGACAGTTATAGGGGGAGGGGTCCCTGTAATAGAGGAGAGATAGGTACAGGACAGATATAGGGGGAGGGGTCCCTGTAATAGAGGAGAGATAGGTACAGGACAGTTATAGGGGGAGGGGTCCCTGTAATAGAGGAGAGATAGGTACAGGACAGTTATATGGGGAGGGTCCCTGTAATAGAGAGATAGGTACAGGACAGTTATAGGGGGAGGGGTCCCTGTAATAGGGGAGATAGGTACAGGACAGTTATAGGGGGGAGGGTCCCTGTAGTAGAGGAGGGATAGGTACAGGACAGTTATAGGGGGAGGGGTCCCTGTAATAGAGGAGGGATAGGTACAGGACAGTTATAGGGGGAGGGGTCCCTGTAATAGAGGAGAGATAGGTACAGGACAGTTATAGGGGGAGGGGTCCTGTAATAGGGGAGAGATAGGTACAGGACAGTTATAGGGGGAGGGATCCCTGTAATAGAGGAGAGATAGGTAAAGGACAGTTATAGGGGGAGGGGTCTCTGTAATAGAGGAGGGATAGGTACAGGACAGTTATAGGGGGAGGGGTCCCTGTAATAGAGGAGAGATAGGTACAGGACAGTTATAGGGGGAGGGGTCCCTGTAATAGAGGAGAGATAGGTACAGGACAGTTATAGGGGGAGGGGTCCCTGTAATAGAGGAGGGATAGGTACAGGACAGTTATAGGGGGAGGGGTCCCTGTAATAGAGGAGAGATAGGTACAGGACAGTTATATGGGGAGGGTCCCTGTAATAGAGAGATAGGTACAGGACAGTTATAGGGGGAGGGGTCCCTGTAATAGGGGAGATAGGTACAGGACAGTTATAGGGGGGGAGGGTCCCTGTAATAGAGGAGGGATAGGTACAGGACAGTTATAGGGGGAGGGGTCCCTGTAATAGAGGAGGGATAGGTACAGGACAGTTATAGGGGGAGGGGTCCCTGTAATAGAGGAGAGATAGGTACAGGACAGTTATAGGGGGAGGGGTCCCTGTAATAGAGGAGGGATAGGTACAGGACAGTTATAGGGGGAGGGTCCCTGTAATAGAGGAGAGATAGGTACAGGACAGTTATAGGGGGAGGGGTCCCTGTAATAGAGGAGAGATAGGTACAGGACAGTTATAGGGTGAGGGGACAGGTGATAGGTACAGGACAGTTATAGGGTGAGGCACAGATGATATGTACAGGACAGTTATAGGGTGAGGCACAGATGATATGTACAGGACAGTTATAGGGTGAGGGACAGATGATAGGTACAGGACAGTTATAGGGTGAGGCACAGATGATAGGTACAGGACAGTTATAGGGTGAGGGACAGGTGATAGGTACAGGACAGTTATAGGGTGAGAGACAGATGATAGGTACAGGACAGTTATAGGGTGAGGGACAGATGATAGGTACAGGACAGTTATAGGGTGAGAGACAGATGATAGGTACAGGACAGTTATAGGGTGAGGGACAGATGATAGGTACAGGACAGTTATAGGGTGAGGGACAGATGATAGGTACAGGACAGTTATAGGGTGAGGGGACAGATGATAGATACAGGACAGTTATAGGGTGAGGGACAGATGATAGGTACAGGACAGATATAGGGGGAGGGGTCCCTGTAATAGAGGAGAGATAGGTACAGGACAGTTATAGGGGGAGGGGTCCCTGTAATAGAGGAGAGATAGGTACAGGACAGTTATAGGGGGAGGGGTCCCTGTAATAGAGGAGAGATAGGTACAGGACAGTTATAGGGGGAGGGGTCCCTGTAATAGAGGAGAGATAGGTACAGGACAGTTATAGGGGGAGGGGTCCCTGTAATAGAGGAGGGATAGGTACAGGACAGTTATAGGGGGAGGGGTCCCTGTAATAGAGGAGGGGTAGGTACAGGACAGTTATAGGGGGAGGGGTCCTGTAATAGGGGAGAGATAGGTACAGGACAGTTATAGGGGGAGGGATCCCTGTAATAGAGGGGGGATTGGTACAGGACAGTTATAGGGGAGGGGTCCCTGTAATAGAGGAGAGATAGGTACAGGACAGTTATAGGGGAGGGGTCCCTGTAATAGAGGAGAGATAGGTACAGGACAGTTATAGGGGGAGGGGTCCCTGTAATAGAGGAGAGATAGGTACAGGACAGTTATAGGGGGAGGGGTCCCTGTAATAGAGGAGAGATAGGTACAGGACAGTTATAGGGGGGGGTCCCTGTAATAGAGGAGAGATAGGTACAGGACAGTTATAGGGGAGGGGTCCCTGTAATAGAGGAGAGATAGGTACAGGACAGTTATAGGGGGAGGGGTCCCTGTAATAGAGGAGAGATAGGTACAGGACAGATATAGGGGGAGGGGTCCCTGTAATAGAGGAGAGATAGGTACAGGACAGTTATAGGGGAGGGGTCCCTGTAATAGAGGAGAGATAGGTACAGGACAGTAATAGGGGGAGGGGTCCCTGTAATAGAGGAGAGATAGGTACAGGACAGTTATAGGGGAGGGGTCCCTGTAATAGAGGAGAGATAGGTACAGGACAGTTATAGGGGGAGGGGTCCCTGTAATAGAGGAGAGATAGGTACAGGACAGTTATAGGGGGAGGGGTCCCTGTAATAGGGGAGATAGGTACAGGACAGTTATAGGGGGGAGGGTCCCTGTAATAGAGGAGGGATAGGTACAGGACAGTTATAGGGGGAGGGGTCCCTGTAATAGAGGAGGGATAGGTACAGGACAGTTATAGGGGGAGGGGTCCCTGTAATAGAGGAGGGATAGGTACAGGACAGTTATAGGGGGAGGGGTCCTGTAATAGGGGAGAGATAGGTACAGGACAGTTATAGGGGGAGGGGTCCCTGTAATAGAGGAGGGATAGGTACAGGACAGTTATAGGGGGAGGGGTCCCTGTAATAGAGGAGGGATAGGTACAGGACAGTTATAGGGGGAGGGGTCCCTGTAATAGAGGAGGGATAGGTACAGGACAGTTATAGGGGGAGGGGTCCTGTAATAGGGGAGAGATAGGTACAGGACAGTTATAGGGGGAGGGGTCCCTGTAATAGAGGAGGGGTAGGTACAGGACAGTTATAGGGGGAGGGGTCCTGTAATAGGGGAGAGATAGGTACAGGACAGTTATAGGGGGAGGGGTCCCTGTAATAGAGGGGGGATAGGTACAGGACAGTTATAGGGGAGGGGTCCCTGTAATAGAGGAGAGATAGGTACAGGACAGTTTTAGGGGAGGGGTCCCTGTAATAGAGGAGAGATAGGTACAGGACAGTTATAGGGGGAGGGGTCCCTGTAATAGAGGAGAGATAGGTACAGGACAGTTATAGGGGGAGGGGTCCCTGTAATAGAGGAGAGATAGGTACAGGACAGTTATAGGGGGGGGGGTCCCTGTAATAGAGGAGAGATAGGTACAGGACAGTTATAGGGGAGGGGTCCCTGTAATAGAGGAGAGATAGGTACAGGACAGTTATAGGGGGAGGGGTCCCTGTAATAGAGGAGAGATAGGTACAGGACAGATATAGGGGGAGGGGTCCCTGTAATAGAGGAGAGATAGGTACAGGACAGTTACAGGGGGAGGGGTCCCTGTAATAGAGGAGAGATAGGTACAGGACAGTTATATGGGGAGGGTCCCTGTAATAGAGAGATAGGTACAGGACAGTTATAGGGGGAGGGGTCCCTGTAATAGAGGAGGGATAGGTACAGGACAGTTATAGGGGGAGGGGTCCCTGTAATAGAGGAGAGATAGGTACAGGACAGTTATATGGGGAGGGTCCCTGTAATAGAGAGATAGGTACAGGACAGTTATAGGGGGAGGGGTCCCTGTAATAGGGGAGATAGGTACAGGACAGTTATAGGGGGGAGGGTCCCTGTAATAGAGGAGGGATAGGTACAGGACAGTTATAGGGGGAGGGGTCCCTGTAATAGAGGAGGGATAGGTACAGGACAGTAAAGGGGGAGGGTCCCTGTAATAGAGGGGAGATAGGTACAGGACAGTTATAGGGGGAGGGGTCCCTGTAATAGAGAGATAGGTACAGGACAGTTATAGGGGGAGGGGTCCCTGTAATAGAGGAGAGATAGGTACAGGACAGTTATAGGGGGAGGGGTCCCTGTAATAGAGGAGAGATAGGTACAGGACAGTTATAGGGGGAGGGGTCCCTGTAATAGAGGAGGGATAGGTACAGGACAGTTATAGGGGGAGGGGTCCCTGTAATAGAGGAGAGATAGGTACAGGACAGTTATAGGGGGAGGGGTCCCTGTAATAGAGGAGAGATAGGTACAGGACAGTTATAGGGGGAGGGGTCCCTGTAATAGAGGAGGGATAGGTACAGGACAGTTATAGGGGGAGGGTCCCTGTAATAGAGGAGAGATAGGTACAGGACAGTTATAGGGGGAGGGGTCCCTGTAATAGAGGAGAGATAGGTACAGGACAGTTATAGGGTGAGGGGACAGGTGATAGGTACAGGACAGTTATAGGGTGAGGCACAGATGATATGTACAGGACAGTTATAGGGTGAGGCACAGATGATATGTACAGGACAGTTATAGGGTGAGGGACAGATGATAGGTACAGGACAGTTATAGGGTGAGGCACAGATGATAGGTACAGGACAGTTATAGGGTGAGGGACAGGTGATAGGTAAAGGACAGTTATAGGGTGAGGGACAGGTGATAGGTACAGGACAGTTATAGGGTGAGAGACAGATGATAGGTACAGGACAGTTATAGGGTGAGGGACAGATGATAGGTACAGGACAGTTATAGGGTGAGAGACAGATGATAGGTACAGGACAGTTATAGGGTGAGGGACAGATGATAGGTACAGGACAGTTATAGGGTGAGGGACAGATGATAGGTACAGGACAGTTATAGGGTGAGGGGACAGATGATAGATACAGGACAGTTATAGGGTGAGGGACAGATGATAGGTACAGGACAGATATAGGGGGAGGGGTCCCTGTAATAGAGGAGAGATAGGTACAGGACAGTTATAGGGGGAGGGGTCCCTGTAATAGAGGAGAGATAGGTACAGGACAGTTATAGGGGGAGGGGTCCCTGTAATAGAGGAGATAGGTACAGGACAGTTATAGGGGGAGGGGTCCCTGTAATAGGGGAGATAGGTACAGGACAGTTATAGGGGGGAGGGTCCCTGTAATAGAGGAGGGATAGGTACAGGACAGTTATAGGGGGAGGGGTCCCTGTAATAGAGGAGGGATAGGTACAGGACAGTTATAGGGGGAGGGGTCCCTGTAATAGAGGAGGGATAGGTACAGGACAGTTATAGGGGGAGGGGTCCCTGTAATAGAGGAGGGGTAGGTACAGGACAGTTATAGGGGGAGGGGTCCTGTAATAGGGGAGAGATAGGTACAGGACAGTTATAGGGGGAGGGGTCCCTGTAATAGAGGAGGGATAGGTACAGGACAGTTATAGGGGGAGGGGTCCCTGTAATAGAGGAGGGATAGGTACAGGACAGTTATAGGGGGAGGGGTCCCTGTAATAGAGGAGGGGTAGGTACAGGACAGTTATAGGGGGAGGGGTCCTGTAATAGGGGAGAGATAGGTACAGGACAGTTATAGGGGGAGGGATCCCTGTAATAGAGGGGGGATAGGTACAGGACAGTTATAGGGGAGGGGTCCCTGTAATAGAGGAGAGATAGGTACAGGACAGTTATAGGGGAGGGGTCCCTGTAATAGAGGAGAGATAGGTACAGGACAGTTATAGGGGGAGGGGTCCCTGTAATAGAGGAGAGATAGGTACAGGACAGTTATAGGGGGAGGGGTCCCTGTAATAGAGGAGAGATAGGTACAGGACAGTTATAGGGGGGGGGGTCCCTGTAATAGAGGAGAGATAGGTACAGGACAGTTATAGGGGAGGGGTCCCTGTAATAGAGGAGAGATAGGTACAGGACAGTTATAGGGGGAGGGGTCCCTGTAATAGAGGAGAGATAGGTACAGGACAGATATAGGGGGAGGGGTCCCTGTAATAGAGGAGAGATAGGTACAGGACAGTTATAGGGGGAGGGGTCCCTGTAATAGAGGAGAGATAGGTACAGGACAGTTATATGGGGAGGGTCCCTGTAATAGAGAGATAGGTACAGGACAGTTATAGGGGGAGGGGTCCCTGTAATAGGGGAGATAGGTACAGGACAGTTATAGGGGGGAGGGTCCCTGTAATAGAGGAGGGATAGGTACAGGACAGTTATAGGGGGAGGGGTCCCTGTAATAGAGGAGAGATAGGTACAGGACAGTTATAGGGGGAGGGGTCCCTGTAATAGAGGAGAGATAGGTACAGGACAGTTATAGGGGGAGGGATCCCTGTAATAGAGGAGAGATAGGTACAGGACAGTTATAGGGGGAGGGGTCCCTGTAATAGAGGAGGGATAGGTACAGGACAGTTATAGGGGGAGGGGTCCCTGTAATAGAGGAGAGATAGGTACAGGACAGTTATAGGGGGAGGGGTCCCTGTAATAGAGGAGAGATAGGTACAGGACAGTCATAGGGGGAGGGGTCCCTATAATAGAGGAGGGATAGGTACAGGACAGTTATAGGGGGAGGGGTCCCTGTAATAGAGGAGAGATAGGTACAGGACAGTTATAGGGGGAGGGGTCCCTGTAATAGAGGAGAGATAGGTACAGGACAGTTATAGGGGGAGGGGTCCCTGTAATAGAGGAGGGATAGGTACAGGACAGTTATAGGGGGAGGGGTCCCTGTAATAGAGGAGGGGTAGGTACAGGACAGTTATAGGGGGAGGGGTCCCTGTAATAGGGGAGATAGGTACAGGACAGTTATAGGGGGGAGGGTCCCTGTAATAGAGGAGGGATAGGTACAGGACAGTTATAGGGGGAGGGGTCCCTGTAATAGAGGAGGGATAGGTACAGGACAGTTATAGGGGGAGGGGTCCCTGTAATAGAGGAGGGATAGGTACAGGACAGTTATAGGGGGTGGGTCCCTGTAATAGAGGAGAGATAGGTACAGGACAGTTATAGGGGGAGGGGTCCCTGTAATAGAGGAGAGATAGGTACAGGACAGTTATAGGGTGAGGGGACAGGTGATAGGTACAGGACAGTTATAGGGTGAGAGACAGATGATAGGTACAGGACAGTTATAGGGTGAGGGACAGATGATAGGTACAGGACAGTTATAGGGTGAGAGACAGATGATAGGTACAGGACAGTTATAGGGTGAGGGACAGGTGATAGGTAAAGGACAGTTATAGGGTGAGGGACAGGTGATAGGTACAGGACAGTTATAGGGTGAGAGACAGATGATAGGTACAGGACAGTTATAGGGTGAGGGACAGATGATAGGTACAGGACAGTTATAGGGTGAGAGACAGATGATAGGTACAGGACAGTTATAGGGTGAGGGACAGATGATAGGTACAGGACAGTTATAGGGTGAGGGACAGATGATAGGTACAGGACAGTTATAGGGTGAGGGGACAGATGATAGATACAGGACAGTTATAGGGTGAGGGACAGATGATAGGTACAGGACAGATATAGGGGGAGGGGTCCCTGTAATAGAGGAGAGATAGGTACAGGACAGTTATAGGGGGAGGGGTCCCTGTAATAGAGGAGAGATAGGTACATGACAGTTATAGGGGGAGGGGTCCCTGTAATAGAGGAGAGATAGGTACAGGACAGTTATAGGGGGAGGGGTCCCTGTAATAGAGGAGAGATAGGTACAGGACAGTTATAGGGGGAGGGGTCCCTATAATAGAGGAGGGATAGGTACAGGACAGTTATACAGTAGGGGGAGGGGTCCCTGTAATAGAGGAGAGATAGGTACAGGACAGTTATAGGGGGAGGGGTCCCTGTAATAGAGGAGAGATAGGTACAGGACAGTTATAGGGGGAGGGGTCCCTGTAATAGGGAGATAGGTACAGGACAGTTATAGGGGGAGGGGTCCCTGTAATAGAGGAGGGATAGGTACAGGACAGTTATAGGGGGAGGGGTCCCTGTAATAGAGAGATAGGAACAGGACAGTTATAGGGGGAGGGGTCCCTGTAATAGAGGAGAGATAGGTACAGGACAGTTATAGGGGGAGGGGTCCCTGTAATAGAGGAGGGATAGGTACAGGACAGTTATAGGGGGAGGGGTCCCTGTAATAGAGGAGGGATAGGTACAGGACAGTTATAGGGGGAGGGGTCCCTGTAATAGAGGAGGGATAGGTACAGGACAGTTATAGGGGGAGGGGTCCCTGTAATAGAGGAGGGGTAGGTACAGGACAGTTATAGGGGGAGGGGTCCTGTAATAGGGGAGAGATAGGTACAGGACAGTTATAGGGGGAGGGGTCCCTGTAATAGAGGAGGGATAGGTACAGGACAGTTATAGGGGGAGGGGTCCCTGTAATAGAGGAGGGATAGGTACAGGACAGTTATAGGGGGAGGGGTCCCTGTAATAGAGGAGAGATAGGTACAGGACAGTTATAGGGGGAGGGGTCCCTGTAATAGAGGAGAGATAGGTACAGGACAGTTATAGGGGGAGGGGTCCCTGTAATAGAGGAGGGATAGGTACAGGACAGTTATAGGGGGAGGGTCCCTGTAATAGAGGAGAGATAGGTACAGGACAGTTATAGGGGGAGGGGTCCCTGTAATAGAGGAGAGATAGGTACAGGACAGTTATAGGGTGAGGGGACAGGTGTAGGTACAGGACAGTTATAGGGTGAGGCACAGATGATATGTACAGGACAGTTATAGGGTGAGGCACAGATGATATGTACAGGACAGTTATAGGGTGAGGGACAGATGATAGGTACAGGACAGTTATAGGGTGAGGCACAGATGATAGGTACAGGACAGTTATAGGGTGAGGGACAGGTGATAGGTAAAGGACAGTTATAGGGTGAGGGACAGGTGATAGGTACAGGACAGTTATAGGGTGAGAGACAGATGATAGGTACAGGACAGTTATAGGGTGAGGGACAGATGATAGGTACAGGACAGTTATAGGGTGAGAGACAGATGATAGGTACAGGACAGTTATAGGGTGAGGGACAGATGATAGGTACAGGACAGTTATAGGGTGAGGGACAGATGATAGGTACAGGACAGTTATAGGGTGAGGGGACAGATGATAGATACAGGACAGTTATAGGGTGAGGGACAGATGATAGGTACAGGACAGATATAGGGGGAGGGGTCCCTGTAATAGAGGAGAGATAGGTACAGGACAGTTATAGGGGGAGGGGTCCCTGTAATAGAGGAGAGATAGGTACAGGACAGTTATAGGGGGAGGGGTCCCTGTAATAGAGGAGATAGGTACAGGACAGTTATAGGGGGAGGGGTCCCTGTAATAGGGGAGATAGGTACAGGACAGTTATAGGGGGGAGGGTCCCTGTAATAGAGGAGGGATAGGTACAGGACAGTTATAGGGGGAGGGGTCCCTGTAATAGAGGAGGGATAGGTACAGGACAGTTATAGGGGGAGGGGTCCCTGTAATAGAGGAGGGATAGGTACAGGACAGTTATAGGGGGAGGGGTCCCTGTAATAGAGGAGGGGTAGGTACAGGACAGTTATAGGGGGAGGGGTCCTGTAATAGGGGAGAGATAGGTACAGGACAGTTATAGGGGGAGGGGTCCCTGTAATAGAGGAGGGATAGGTACAGGACAGTTATAGGGGGAGGGGTCCCTGTAATAGAGGAGGGATAGGTACAGGACAGTTATAGGGGGAGGGGTCCCTGTAATAGAGGAGGGTAGGTACAGGACAGTTATAGGGGAGGGGTCCTGTAATAGGGGAGAGATAGGTACAGGACAGTTATAGGGGGAGGGATCCCTGTAATAGAGGGGGGATAGGTACAGGACAGTTATAGGGGAGGGGTCCCTGTAATAGAGGAGAGATAGGTACAGGACAGTTATAGGGGAGGGGTCCCTGTAATAGAGGAGAGATAGGTACAGGACAGTTATAGGGGGAGGGGTCCCTGTAATAGAGGAGAGATAGGTACAGGACAGTTATAGGGGGAGGGGTCCCTGTAATAGAGGAGAGATAGGTACAGGACAGTTATAGGGGGGGGGGTCCCTGTAATAGAGGAGAGATAGGTACAGGACAGTTATAGGGGAGGGGTCCCTGTAATAGAGGAGAGATAGGTACAGGACAGTTATAGGGGGAGGGGTCCCTGTAATAGAGGAGAGATAGGTACAGGACAGATATAGGGGGAGGGGTCCCTGTAATAGAGGAGAGATAGGTACAGGACAGTTATAGGGGGAGGGGTCCCTGTAATAGAGGAGAGATAGGTACAGGACAGTTATATGGGGAGGGTCCCTGTAATAGAGAGATAGGTACAGGACAGTTATAGGGGGAGGGGTCCCTGTAATAGGGGAGATAGGTACAGGACAGTTATAGGGGGGAGGGTCCCTGTAATAGAGGAGGGATAGGTACAGGACAGTTATAGGGGGAGGGGTCCCTGTAATAGAGGAGAGATAGGTACAGGACAGTTATAGGGGGAGGGGTCCCTGTAATAGAGGAGAGATAGGTACAGGACAGTTATAGGGGGAGGGATCCCTGTAATAGAGGAGAGATAGGTACAGGACAGTTATAGGGGGAGGGGTCCCTGTAATAGAGGAGGGATAGGTACAGGACAGTTATAGGGGGAGGGGTCCCTGTAATAGAGGAGAGATAGGTACAGGACAGTTATAGGGGGAGGGGTCCCTGTAATAGAGGAGAGATAGGTACAGGACAGTCATAGGGGGAGGGGTCCCTATAATAGAGGAGGGATAGGTACAGGACAGTTATAGGGGGAGGGGTCCCTGTAATAGAGGAGAGATAGGTACAGGACAGTTATAGGGGGAGGGGTCCCTGTAATAGAGGAGAGATAGGTACAGGACAGTTATAGGGGGAGGGGTCCCTGTAATAGAGGAGGGATAGGTACAGGACAGTTATAGGGGGAGGGGTCCCTGTAATAGAGGAGGGGTAGGTACAGGACAGTTATAGGGGGAGGGGTCCCTGTAATAGGGGAGATAGGTACAGGACAGTTATAGGGGGGAGGGTCCCTGTAATAGAGGAGGGATAGGTACAGGACAGTTATAGGGGGAGGGGTCCCTGTAATAGAGGAGGGATAGGTACAGGACAGTTATAGGGGGAGGGGTCCCTGTAATAGAGGAGGGATAGGTACAGGACAGTTATAGGGGGTGGGTCCCTGTAATAGAGGAGAGATAGGTACAGGACAGTTATAGGGGGAGGGGTCCCTGTAATAGAGGAGAGATAGGTACAGGACAGTTATAGGGTGAGGGGACAGGTGATAGGTACAGGACAGTTATAGGGTGAGAGACAGATGATAGGTACAGGACAGTTATAGGGTGAGGGACAGATGATAGGTACAGGACAGTTATAGGGTGAGAGACAGATGATAGGTACAGGACAGTTATAGGGTGAGGGACAGGTGATAGGTAAAGGACAGTTATAGGGTGAGGGACAGGTGATAGGTACAGGACAGTTATAGGGTGAGAGACAGATGATAGGTACAGGACAGTTATAGGGTGAGGGACAGATGATAGGTACAGGACAGTTATAGGGTGAGAGACAGATGATAGGTACAGGACAGTTATAGGGTGAGGGACAGATGATAGGTACAGGACAGTTATAGGGTGAGGGACAGATGATAGGTACAGGACAGTTATAGGGTGAGGGGACAGATGATAGATACAGGACAGTTATAGGGTGAGGGACAGATGATAGGTACAGGACAGATATAGGGGGAGGGGTCCCTGTAATAGAGGAGAGATAGGTACAGGACAGTTATAGGGGGAGGGGTCCCTGTAATAGAGGAGAGATAGGTACATGACAGTTATAGGGGGAGGGGTCCCTGTAATAGAGGAGAGATAGGTACAGGACAGTTATAGGGGGAGGGGTCCCTGTAATAGAGGAGAGATAGGTACAGGACAGTTATAGGGGGAGGGGTCCCTATAATAGAGGAGGGATAGGTACAGGACAGTTATACAGTAGGGGGAGGGGTCCCTGTAATAGAGGAGAGATAGGTACAGGACAGTTATAGGGGGAGGGGTCCCTGTAATAGAGGAGAGATAGGTACAGGACAGTTATAGGGGGAGGGGGTCCCTGTAATAGGGAGATAGGTACAGGACAGTTATAGGGGGAGGGGTCCCTGTAATAGAGGAGGGATAGGTACAGGACAGTTATAGGGGGAGGGGTCCCTGTAATAGAGAGATAGGAACAGGACAGTTATAGGGGGAGGGGTCCCTGTAATAGAGGGAGATAGGTACAGGACAGTTATAGGGGGAGGGGTCCCTGTAATAGAGAGGGATAGGTACAGGACAGTTATAGGGGGAGGGGTCCCTGTAATAGAGGAGGGATAGGTACAGGACAGTTATAGGGGGAGGGGTCCCTGTAATAGAGGAGGGATAGGTACAGGACAGTTATAGGGGGAGGGGTCCCTGTAATAGAGGAGGGGTAGGTACAGGACAGTTATAGGGGGAGGGGTCCTGTAATAGAGGGAGAGATAGGTACAGGACAGTTATAGGGGGAGGGGGTCCCTGTAATAGAGGAGGGATAGGTACAGGACAGTTATAGGGGGAGGGGTCCCTGTAATAGAGGAGGGATAGGTACAGGACAGTTATAGGGGGAGGGGTCCCTGTAATAGAGGAGGGGTAGGTACAGGACAGTTATGGGGGGAGGGGTCCTGTAATAGAGGAGGGATAGGTACAGGGACAGTTATAGGGGGGAGGGGTCCCTGTAATAGAGGAGGGATAGGGTACAGGACAGTTATAGGGGGAGGGGTCCCTGTAATAGAGGGGTACAGGACAGTTATAGGGGGAGGGGTCCCTGTAATAGAGGAGGGGTAGGTACAGGACAGTTATAGGGGGAGGGGTCCTGTAATAGGGGAGAGATAGGTACAGGACAGATATAGGGGGAGGGATCCCTGTAATAGAGGGGGGATAGGTACAGGACAGTTATAGGGGAGGGGTCCCTGTAATAGAGGAGAGATAGGTACAGGACAGTTATAGGGGAGGGGTCCCTGTAATAGAGGAGAGATAGGTACAGGACAGTTATAGGGGGAGGGGTCCCTGTAATAGAGGAGAGATAGGTACAGGACAGTTATAGGGGGAGGGGTCCCTGTAATAGAGGAGAGATAGGTACAGGACAGTTATAGGGGGGGGGGTCCCTGTAATAGAGGAGAGATAGGTACAGGACAGTTATAGGGGAGGGGTCCCTGTAATAGAGGAGAGATAGGTACAGGACAGTTATAGGGGGAGGGGTCCCTGTAATAGAGGAGAGATAGGTACAGGACAGATATAGGGGGAGGGGTCCCTGTAATAGAGGAGAGATAGGTACAGGACAGTTATATGGGGAGGGTACCTGTAATAGAGAGATAGGTACAGGACAGTTATAGGGGGAGGGTCCCTGTAATAGGGGAGATAGGTACAGGACAGTTATAGGGGGGAGGGTCCCTGTAATAGAGGAGGGATAGGTACAGGACAGTTATAGGGGGAGGGGTCCCTGTAATAGAGGAGGGATAGGTACAGGACAGTTATAGGGGGAGGGGTCCCTGTAATAGAGGAGAGATAGGTACAGGACAGTTATAGGGGGAGGGGTCCTGTAATAGGGGAGAGATAGGTACAGGACAGTTATAGGGGGAGGGATCCCTGTAATAGAGGAGAGATAGGTACAGGACAGTTATAGGGGGAGGGGTCTCTGTAATAGAGGAGGGATAGGTACAGGACAGTTATAGGGGGAGGGGTCCCTGTAATAGAGGAGAGATAGGTACAGGACAGTTATAGGGGGAGGGGTCTCTGTAATAGAGGAGGGATAGGTACAGGACAGTTATAGGGGAGGGGTCCCTGTAATAGAGGAGAGATAGGTACAGGACAGTTATAGGGGGAGGGGTCCCTGTAATAGAGGAGAGATAGGTACAGGACAGTTATAGGGGAGGGGTCCCTGTAATAGAGGAGAGATAGGTACAGGACAGTTATAGGGGGAGGGGTCCCTGTAATAGAGGAGAGATAGGTACAGGACAGTTATAGGGGGAGGGGTCCCTGTAATAGAGGAGAGATAGGTACAGGACAGTTATAGGGGGAGGGGTCCCTGTAATAGAGAGATAGGTACAGGACAGTTATAGGGGGAGGGGTCCCTGTAATAGGGGAGATAGGTACAGGACAGTTATAGGGGGAGGGTCCCTGTAATAGAGGAGGGATAGGTACAGGACAGTTATAGGGGGAGGGGTCCCTGTAATAGAGGAGAGATAGGTACAGGACAGTTATATGGGGAGGGTCCCTGTAATAGAGGAGAGATAGGTACAGGACAGTTATAGGGGGGGGGTCCCTGTAATAGAGGAGAGATAGGTACAGGACAGTTATAGGGGAGGGGTCCCTGTAATAGAGGAGAGATAGGTACAGGACAGTTATAGGGGGAGGGGTCCCTGTAATAGAGGAGGGATAGGTACAGGACAGTTATAGGGGGAGGGGTCCCTGTAATAGAGGAGGGATAGGTACAGGACAGTTATAGGGGGAGGGGTCCCTGTAATAGAGGAGAGATAGGTACAGGACAGTTATAGGGGGAGGGGTCCCTGTAATAGAGGAGAGATAGGTACAGGACAGTTATAGGGGGAGGGGTCCCTGTAATAGAGGAGGGATAGGTACAGGACAGTTATAGGGGGAGGGTCCCTGTAATAGAGGAGAGATAGGTACAGGACAGTTATAGGGTGAGGGGACAGGTGATAGGTACAGGACAGTTATAGGGTGAGGCACAGATGATATGTACAGGACAGTTATAGGGTGAGGCACAGATGATATGTACAGGACAGTTATAGGGTGAGGCACAGATGATATGTACAGGACAGTTATAGGGGGAGGGGTCCCTGTAATAGAGGAGAGATAGGTACAGGACAGATATAGGGGGAGGGGTCCCTGTAATAGAGGAGAGATAGGTACAGGACAGTTATATGGGGAGGGGTACCTGTAATAGAGAGATAGGTACAGGACAGTTATAGGGGGAGGGTCCCTGTAATAGGGGAGATAGGTACAGGACAGTTATAGGGGGGAGGGGTCCCTGTAATAGAGGAGGGATAGGTACAGGACAGTTATAGGGGGAGGGGTCCCTGTAATAGAGGAGGGATAGGTACAGGACAGTTATAGGGGGAGGGGTCCCTGTAATAGAGGAGAGATAGGTACAGGACAGTTATAGGGGGAGGGGTCCTGTAATAGGGGAGAGATAGGTACAGGACAGTTATAGGGGGAGGGATCCCTGTAATAGAGGAGAGATAGGTACAGGACAGTTATAGGGGGAGGGGTCTCTGTAATAGAGGAGGGATAGGTACAGGACAGTTATAGGGGGAGGGGTCCCTGTAATAGAGGAGAGATAGGTACAGGACAGTTATAGGGGGGAGGGGTCTCTGTAATAGAGGAGGGATAGGTACAGGACAGTTATAGGGGAGGGGTCCCTGTAATAGAGGAGAGATAGGTACAGGACAGTTATAGGGGGAGGGGTCCCTGTAATAGAGGAGAGATAGGTACAGGACAGTTATAGGGGGAGGGGTCCCTGTAATAGAGGAGAGATAGGTACAGGACAGTTATAGGGGGAGGGGTCCCTGTAATAGAGGAGAGATAGGTACAGGACAGTTATAGGGGGAGGGGTCCCTGTAATAGAGGAGAGATAGGTACAGGACAGTTATAGGGGGAGGGGTCCCTGTAATAGAGAGATAGGTACAGGACAGTTATAGGGGGAGGGGTCCCTGTAATAGGGGAGATAGGTACAGGACAGTTATAGGGGGGAGGGTCCCTGTAATAGAGGAGGGATAGGTACAGGACAGTTATAGGGGGAGGGGTCCCTGTAATAGAGGAGAGATAGGTACAGGACAGTTATATGGGGAGGGTCCCTGTAATAGAGGAGAGATAGGTACAGGACAGTTATAGGGGGGGGGTCCCTGTAATAGAGGAGAGATAGGTACAGGACAGTTATAGGGGAGGGGTCCCTGTAATAGAGGAGAGATAGGTACAGGACAGTTATAGGGGGAGGGGTCCCTGTAATAGAGGAGGGATAGGTACAGGACAGTTATAGGGGGAGGGGTCCCTGTAATAGAGGAGGGATAGGTACAGGACAGTTATAGGGGGAGGGGTCCCTGTAATAGAGGAGAGATAGGTACAGGACAGTTATAGGGGGAGGGGTCCCTGTAATAGAGGAGAGATAGGTACAGGACAGTTATAGGGGGAGGGGTCCCTGTAATAGAGGAGGGATAGGTACAGGACAGTTATAGGGGGAGGGTCCCTGTAATAGAGGAGAGATAGGTACAGGACAGTTATAGGGTGAGGGGACAGGTGATAGGTACAGGACAGTTATAGGGTGAGGCACAGATGATATGTACAGGACAGTTATAGGGTGAGGCACAGATGATATGTACAGGACAGTTATAGGGTGAGGCACAGATGATATGTACAGGACAGTTATAGGGTGAGGGACAGATGATAGGTACATGACAGTTATAGGGTGAGGCACAGATGATAGGTACAGGACAGTTATAGGGTGAGGGACAGGTGATAGGTACAGGACAGTTATAGGGTGAGGGACAGGTGATAGGTACAGGACAGTTATAGGGTGAGAGACAGATGATAGGTACAGGACAGTTATAGGGTGAGGGACAGATGATAGGTACAGGACAGTTATAGGGTGAGAGACAGATGATAGGTACAGGACAGTTATAGGGTGAGGGACAGATGATAGGTACAGGACAGTTATAGGGTGAGGGACAGATGATAGGTACAGGACAGTTATAGGGTGAGAGACAGATGATAGGTACAGGACAGTTATAGGGTGAGGCACAGATGATAGGTACAGGACAGTTATAGGGTGAGGGACAGGTGATAGGTACAGGACAGTTATAGGGTGAGGGACAGATGATAGGTACAGGACAGTTATAGGGTGAGGGACAGATGATAGGTACAGGACAGTTATACGGTGAGGGACAGATGATAAGTACAGGACAGTTATAGGGTGAGGGGACAGATGATAGATACAGGACAGTTATAGGGTGAGGGACAGATGATAGGTACAGGACAGATATAGGGGGAGGGGTCCCTGTAATAGAGGAGAGATAGGTACAGGACAGTTATAGGGGGAGGGGTCCCTGTAATAGAGGAGAGATAGGTACAGGACAGTTATAGGGGGAGGGGTCCCTGTAATAGAGGAGATAGGTACAGGACAGTTATAGGGGGGAGGGGTCCCTGTAATAGGGGAGATAGGTACAGGACAGTAATAGGGGGGAGGGTCCCTGTAATAGAGGAGGGATAGGTACAGGACAGTTATAGGGGGAGGGGTCCCTGTAATAGAGGAGGGATAGGTACAGGACAGTTATAGGGGGAGGGGTCCCTGTAATAGAGGAGGGGTAGGTACAGGACAGTTATAGGGGGAGGGGTCCTGTAATAGGGGAGAGATAGGTACAGGACAGTTATAGGGGGAGGGGTCCCTGTAATAGAGGAGGGATAGGTACAGGACAGTTATAGGGGGAGGGGTCCCTGTAATAGAGGAGGGATAGGTACAGGACAGTTATAGGGGGAGGGGTCCCTGTAATAGAGGAGGGTAGGTACAGGACAGTTAGGGGAGGGTCTGAAGGGAGAGATAGGTACAGGACAGTTATAGGGGGAGGGATCCCTGTAATAGAGGGGGGATAGGTACAGGACAGTTATAGTGGAGGGGTCCCTGTAATAGAGGAGAGATAGGTACAGGACAGTTATAGGGGAGGGGTCCCTGTAATAGAGGAGAGATAGGTACAGGACAGTTATAGGGGGGAGGGGTCCCTGTAATAGAGGAGAGATAGGTACAGGACAGTTATAGGGGGAGGAGGAGAGATAGGTACAGGACAGTTATAGGGGGAGGGGTCCCTGTAATAGAGGAGAGATAGGTACAGGACAGTTATAGGGGGAGGGGTCCCTGTAATAGAGGAGAGATAGGTACAGGACAGTTATAGGGGGAGGGGTCCCTGTAATAGAGGAGATAGGTACAGGACAGTTATAGGGGGAGGGGTCCCTGTAATAGAGGAGATAGGTACAGGACAGTTATAGGGGGAGGGGTCCCTGTAATAGAGGAGGGATAGGTACAGGACAGTTATAGGGGGAGGGTCCCTGTAATAGAGGAGAGATAGGTACAGGACAGTTATAGGGGGAGGGGTCCCTGTAATAGAGGAGAGATAGGTACAGGACAGTTATAGGGGGAGGGGTCCCTGTAATAGAGGAGAGATAGGTACAGGACAGTTATAGGGGGAGGGGTCCCTGTAATAGAGGAGGGATAGGTACAGGACAGTTATAGGGGGAGGGGTCCCTGTAATAGAGGAGAGATAGGTACAGGACAGTTATAGGGGGAGGGGTCCCTGTAATAGAGGAGAGATAGGTACAGGACAGTTATAGGGGGAGGGGTCCCTGTAATAGAGGAGGGATAGGTACAGGACAGTTATAGGGGGAGGGGTCCCTGTAATAGAGGAGAGATAGGTACAGGACAGTTATAGGGGGAGGGGTCCCTGTAATAGAGGAGAGATAGGTACAGGACAGTTATAGGGGGAGGGGTCCCTGTAATAGAGGAGGATAGGTACAGGACAGTTATAGGGGGAGGGGTCCCTGTAATAGAGGAGGGATAGGTACAGGACAGTTATAGGGGGAGGGGTCCCTGTAATAGAGGAGGGATAGGTACAGGACAGTTATAGGGGGAGGGGTCCCTGTAATAGAGGAGGGATAGGTACAGGACAGTTATAGGGGGAGGGGTCCCTGTAATAGAGGAGGGGTAGGTACAGGACAGTTATAGGGGGAGGGGTCCTGTAATAGGGAGAGGATAGGTACAGGACAGTTATAGGGGGAGGGGTCCCTGTAATAGAGGAGGGATAGGTACAGGACAGTTATAGGGGGAGGGGTCCCTGTAATAGAGGAGGGATAGGTACAGGACAGTTATAGGGGGAGGGGTCC
>NW_027455189.1:0-42842 GCF_040206685.1 Ascaphus truei
CCCTAACTTTCAACCCTAACTTTCAACCCTAACTTTCAACCCTAACTTTCAACCCTAACTTTCAACCCTAACTCTTCTCTGATTGGTTAGTACCCAAATGAGTCACATACCTAAATTTTCGTATGCCCCTATAACCCTGGGCCAAACAAAAATAGAAAAATAATCCTAAGTGTCAACCCTAACTTTCAACCCTAACTTTCAACCCTAACTTTCAACCCTAACTCTTCTCTGATTGGTTAGTACCCAAATGAGTCACATACCTAAATTTTCATATTCCCCTATAACCCTGGGCCAAACAAAAATAGAAAAATAATCCTAACTTTCAACCCTAACTTTCAACCCTAACTTTCAACCCTAACTTTCAACCCTAACTTTCAACCCTAACTCTTCTCTGATTGGTTAGTACCCAAATGAGTCACATACCTAAATTTTCGTATTCCCCTATAACCCTGGGCCAAACAAAAATAGAAAAATAATCCTAAGTGTCAACCCTAACTTTCAACCCTAACTTTCAACCCTAACTTTCAACCCTAACTCTTCTCTGATTGGTTAGTACCCAAATGAGTCACATACCTAAATTTTCGTATTCCCCTATAACCCTGGGCCAAACAAAAATAGAAAAATAATCCTAAGTGTCAACCCTAACTTTCAACCCTAACTTTCAACCCTAACTTTCAAACGTAACTCTTCTCTGATTGGTTAGTACCCAAATGAGTCACATACCTAAATTTTCGTATTCCCCTATAACCCTGGGCCAAACAAAAATAGAAAAATTATCCTAACTTTCAACCCTAACTTTCAACCCTAACTTTCAACCCTAACTCTTCTCTGATTGGTTAGTACCCAAATGAGTCACATACCTAAATTTTCGTATTCCCCTATAACCCTGGGCCAAACAAAAATAGAAAAATAATCCTAACTTTCAACCCTAACTTTCAACCCTAACTTTCAACCCTAACTTTCAACCCTAACTTTCAACCCTAACTCTTCTCTGATTGGTTAGTACCCAAATGAGTCACATACCTAAATTTTCGTATTCCCCTATAACCCTGGGCCAAACAAAAATAGAAAAATAATCCTAACTTTCAACCCTAACTTTCAACCCTAACTTTCAACCCTAACTTTCAACCCTAACTCTTCTCTGATTGGTTAGTACCCAAATGAGTCACATACCTAAATTTTCGTATTCCCCTATAACCCTGGGCCAAACAAAAATAGAAAAATAATCCTAAGTGTCAACCCTAACTTTCAACCCTAACTTTCAACCCTAACTTTCAACCCTAACTCTTCTCTGATTGGTTAGTACCCAAATGAGTCACATACCTAAATTTTCGTATTCCCCTATAACCCTGGGCCAAACAAAAATAGAAAAATAATCCTAAGTGTCAACCCTAAC
The DNA here is from genome assembly GCF_040206685.1 of Ascaphus truei. Lineage (NCBI taxonomy): Eukaryota > Metazoa > Chordata > Amphibia > Anura > Ascaphidae > Ascaphus > Ascaphus truei. Next base: position 1,397 of record NW_027455189.1, read on the forward strand.
TTTCAACCCTAACTTTCAACCCTAACTTTCAACCCTAACTTTCAACCCTAACTTTCAAACGTAACTCTTCTCTGATTGGTTAGTACCCAAATGAGTCACATACCTAAATTTTCGTATTCCCCTATAACCCTGGGCCAAACAAAAATAGAAAAATTATCCTAACTTTCAACCCTAACTTTCAACCCTAACTTTCAACCCTAACTTTCAACCCTAACTCTTCTCTGATTGGTTAGTACCCAAATGAGTCACATACCTAAATTTTCGTATTCCCCTATAACCCTGGGCCAAACAAAAATAGAAAAATAATCCTAAGTGTCAACCCTAACTTTCAACCCTAACTTTCAACCCTAACTTTCAACCCTAACTTTCAACCCTAACTTTCAACCCTAACTCTTCTCTGATTGGTTAGTACCCAAATGAGTCACATACCTAAATTTTCGTATTCCCCTATAACCCTGGGCCAAACAAAAATAGAAAAATAATCCTAAGTGTCAACCCTAACTTTCAACCCTAACTTTCAACCTTAACTTTCAACCCTAACTCTTCTCTGATTGGTTAGTACCCAAATGAGTCACATACCTAAATTTTCGTATTCCCCTATAACCCTGGGCCAAACAAAAATAGAAAAATAATCCTAAGTGTCAACCCTAACTTTCAACCCTAACTTTCAACCCTAACTTTCAACCCTAACTTTCAACCCTAACTTTCAACCCTAACTTTCAACCCTAACTCTTCTCTGATTGGTTAGTACCCAAATGAGTCACATACCTAAATTTTCGTATTCCCCTATAACCCTGGGCCAAACAAAAATAGAAAAATAATCCTAAATGTCAACCCTAACTTTCAACCCTAACTTTCAACCCTAACTTTCAACCCTAACTTTCAACCCTAACTCTTCTCTGATTGGTTAGTACCCAAATGAGTCACATACCTAAATTTTCGTATTCCCCTATCACCCTGGGCCAAACAAAAATAGAAAAATAATCCTAACTTTCAACCCTAACTTTCAACCCTAACTTTCAACCCTAACTTTCAACCCTAACTCTTCTCTGATTGGTTAGTACCCAAATGAGTCACATACCTAAATTTTCGTATTCCCCTATAACCCTGGGCCAAACAAAAATAGAAAAATAATCCTAAGTGTCAACCCTAACTTTCAACCCTAACTTTCAACCCTAACTTTCAACCCTAACTTTCAACCCTAACTCTTCTCTGATTGGTTAGTACCCAAATGAGTCACATACCTAAATTTTCGTATTCCCCTATAACCCTGGGCCAAACAAAAATAGAAAAATAATCCTAAGTGTCAACCCTAACTTTCAACCCTAACTTTCAACCCTAACTTTCAACCCTAACTTTCAACCCTAACTTTCAACCCTAACTCTTCTCTGATTGGTTAGTACCCAAATGAGTCACATACCTAAATTTTCGTATTCCCCTATAACCCTGGGCCAAACAAAAATAGAAAAATAATCCTAAGTGTCAACCCTAACTTTCAACCCTAACTTTCAACCCTAACTTTCAACCCTAACTTTCAACCCTAACTTTCAACCCTAACTTTCAACCCTAACTTTCAACCCTAACTCTTCTCTGATTGGTTAGTACCCAAATGAGTCACATACCTAAATTTTCGTATTCCCCTATAACCCTGGGCCAAACAAAAATAGAAAAATAATCCTAAGTGTCAACCCTAACTTTCAACCCAAACTTTCAACCCTAACTTTCAACCCTAACTTTCAACCCTAACTCTTCTCTGATTGGTTAGTACCCAAATGAGTCACATACCTAAATTTTCGTATTCCCCTATAACCCTGGGCCAAACAAAAATAGAAAAATAATCCTAAGTGTCAACCCTAACTTTCAACCCTAACTTTCAACCTTAACTTTCAACCCTAACTCTTCTCTGATTGGTTAGTACCCAAATGAGTCACATACCTAAATTTTCGTATTCCCCTATAACCCTGGGCCAAACAAAAATAGAAAAATAATCCTAAGTGTCAACCCTAACTTTCAACCCTAACTTTCAACCCTAACTTTCAACCCTAACTCTTCTCTGATTGGTTAGTACCCAAATGAGTCACATACCTAAATTTTCGTATTCCCCTATAACCCTGGGCCAAACAAAAATAGAAAAATAATCCTAAGTGTCAACCCTAACTTTCAACCCTAACTTTCAACCCTAACTTTCAACCCTAACTTTCAACCCTAACTCTTCTCTGATTGGTTAGTACCCAAATGAGTCACATACCTAAATTTTCGTATTCCCCTATAACCCTGGGCCAAACAAAAATAGACAAATAATCCTAAGTGTCAACCCTAACTTTCAACCCTAACTTTCAACCCTAACTTTCAACCCTAACTTTCAACCCTAACTTTCAACCCTAACTTTCAACCCTAACTTTCAACCCTAACTCTTCTCTGATTGGTTAGTACCCAAATGAGTCACATACCTAAATTTTCGTATTCCCCTATAACCCTGGGCCAAACAAAAATAGAAAAATAATCCTAAGTGTCAACCCTAACTTTCAACCCTAACTTTCAACCCTAACTTTCAACCCTAACTTTCAACCCTAACTTTCAACCCTAACTTTCAACCCTAACTCTTCTCTGATTGGTTAGTACCCAAATGAGTCACATACCTAAATTTTCGTATTCCCCTATAACCCTGGGCCAAACAAAAATAGAAAAATAATCCTAAGTGTCAACCCTAACTTTCAACCCTAACTTTCAACCCTAACTTTCAACCCTAACTTTCAACCCTAACTCTTCTCTGATTGGTTAGTACCCAAATGAGTCACATACCTAAATTTTCGTATTCCCCTATAACCCTGGGCCAAACAAAAATAGAAAAATAATCCTAAGTGTCAACCCTAACTTTCAACCCTAACTTTCAACCTTAACTTTCAACCCTAACTCTTCTCTGATTGGTTAGTACCCAAATGAGTCACATACCTAAATTTTCGTATTCCCCTATAACCCTGGGCCAAACAAAAATAGAAAAATAATCCTAAGTGTCAACCCTAACTTTCAACCCTAACTTTCAACCCTAACTTTCAACCCTAACTTTCAACCCTAACTTTCAACCCTAACTTTCAACCCTAACTTTCAACCCTAACTTTCAACCCTAACTTTCAACCCTAACTCTTCTCTGATTGGTTAGTACCCAAATGAGTCACATACCTAAATTTTCGTATTCCCCTATAACCCTGGGCCAAACAAAAATAGAAAAATAATCCTAAGTGTCAACCCTAACTTTCAACCCTAACTTTCAACCCTAACTTTCAACCCTAACTTTCAACCCTAACTTTCAACCCTAACTTTCAACCCTAACTTTCAACCCTAACTCTTCTCTGATTGGTTAGTACCCAAATGAGTCACATACCTAAATTTTCGTATTCCCCTATAACCCTGGGCCAAACAAAAATAGAAAAATAATCCTAAGTGTCAACCCTAACTTTCAACCCAAACTTTCAACCCTAACTTTCAACCCTAACTTTCAACCCTAACTCTTCTCTGATTGGTTAGTACCCAAATGAGTCACATACCTAAATTTTCGTATTCCCCTATAACCCTGGGCCAAACAAAAATAGAAAAATAATCCTAAGTGTCAACCCTAACTTTCAACCCTAACTTTCAACCTTAACTTTCAACCCTAACTCTTCTCTGATTGGTTAGTACCCAAATGAGTCACATACCTAAATTTTCGTATTCCCCTATAACCCTGGGCCAAACAAAAATAGAAAAATAATCCTAAGTGTCAACCCTAACTTTCAACCCTAACTTTCAACCCTAACTTTCAACCCTAACTCTTCTCTGATTGGTTAGTACCCAAATGAGTCACATACCTAAATTTTCGTATTCCCCTATAACCCTGGGCCAAACAAAAATAGAAAAATAATCCTAAGTGTCAACCCTAACTTTCAACCCTAACTTTCAACCCTAACTTTCAACCCTAACTTTCAACCCTAACTCTTCTCTGATTGGTTAGTACCCAAATGAGTCACATACCTAAATTTTCGTATTCCCCTATAACCCTGGGCCAAACAAAAATAGACAAATAATCCTAAGTGTCAACCCTAACTTTCAACCCTAACTTTCAACCCTAAATTTCAACCCTAACTTTCAACCCTAACTTTCAACCCTAACTTTCAACCCTAACTCTTCTCTGATTGGTTAGTACCCAAATGAGTCACATACCTAAATTTTCGTATTCCCCTATAACCCTGGGCCAAACAAAAATAGAAAAATAATCCTAAGTGTCAACCCTAACTTTCAACCCTAACTTTCAACCCTAACTTTCAACCCTAACTTTCAACCCTAACTTTCAACCCTAACTTTCAACCCTAACTCTTCTCTGATTGGTTAGTACCCAAATGAGTCACATACCTAAATTTTCGTATTCCCCTATAACCCTGGGCCAAACAAAAATAGAAAAATAATCCTAAGTGTCAACCCTAACTTTCAACCCTAACTTTCAACCCTAACTTTCAACCCTAACTTTCAACCCTAACTCTTCTCTGATTGGTTAGTACCCAAATGAGTCACATACCTAAATTTTCGTATTCCCCTATAACCCTGGGCCAAACAAAAATAGAAAAATAATCCTAAGTGTCAACCCTAACTTTCAACCCTAACTTTCAACCTTAACTTTCAACCCTAACTCTTCTCTGATTGGTTAGTACCCAAATGAGTCACATACCTAAATTTTCGTATTCCCCTATAACCCTGGGCCAAACAAAAATAGAAAAATAATCCTAAGTGTCAACCCTAACTTTCAACCCTAACTTTCAACCCTAACTTTCAACCCTAACTTTCAACCCTAACTTTCAACCCTAACTTTCAACCCTAACTCTTCTCTGATTGGTTAGTACCCAAATGAGTCACATACCTAAATTTTCGTATTCCCCTATAACCCTGGGCCAAACAAAAATAGAAAAATAATCCTAAATGTCAACCCTAACTTTCAACCCTAACTTTCAACCCTAACTTTCAACCCTAACTTTCAACCCTAACTCTTCTCTGATTGGTTAGTACCCAAATGAGTCACATACCTAAATTTTCGTATTCCCCTATCACCCTGGGCCAAACAAAAATAGAAAAATAATCCTAACTTTCAACCCTAACTTTCAACCCTAACTTTCAACCCTAACTTTCAACCCTAACTCTTCTCTGATTGGTTAGTACCCAAATGAGTCACATACCTAAATTTTCGTATTCCCCTATAACCCTGGGCCAAACAAAAATAGAAAAATAATCCTAAGTGTCAACCCTAACTTTCAACCCTAACTTTCAACCCTAACTTTCAACCCTAACTTTCAACCCTAACTTTCAACCCTAACTCTTCTCTGATTGGTTAGTACCCAAATGAGTCACATACCTAAATTTTCGTATTCCCCTATAACCCTAACCCTAACCCTAACCCTAACCCTAACCCTAACCCTAACCCTAACCCTAACCCTAACCCTAACCCTAACCCTAACCCTAACCCTAACCCTAACCCTAACCCTAAGCCCCTCCCACTTTTCTATTAAGCCACACCCATTTTTAAGCCCCTCCCACCGTTTTAAGCCCCTCCCACTTTTCTATTAAGCCCCTCCCACTTTTCTATTAAGCCACCCTATTTTTAAGCCCCTCCCACTTTCTATTAAGCCCGTCCCACTTTTCTATAAAGCCCCGCCCACTTTTCTATAAAGCCACACCCATTTTTAAGCCCCTCCCACCGTTTTAAGCCCCTCCCACTTTTCTATTAAGCCCCCCCACTTTTCTATTAAGCCACGCCCATTTTTAAGCCCCTCCCACCGTTTTTAAGCCACTCCCACTTTTAAACCCCACCCACTTTCAACCCTCACTTTCAACCCTAACCCTAACCCAACCATCACTTTCAACCCTAACCCTAACCCTAACCCTAATCCAACCCTCACTTTTAACCCTAACCCTAACTCCACCCACTTTTAAGCCCCTCCCACTTTTCTATTAAGCCCCGCCCACTTTTCTATTAAGCCACACCTATTTTTAAGCCCCTCCCATCGTTTTAAGCCCCTCCCACTTTTCTATTAAGCCCCTCCCACTTTTCTATTAAGCCCCTCCCACTTTTCTATTAAGCCCCTCCCACTTTTCTATTAAGCCCCTCCCACTTTTCTATTAAGCCCCGCCCACTTTTCTATTAAGCCACACCTATTTTTAAGCCCCTCCCATCGTTTTAAGCCCCTCCCACTTTTCTATTAAGCCCCTCCCACTTTTCTATTAAGCCCCTCCCACTTTTCTATTAAGCCCCTCCCACTTTTCTATTAAGCCCCTCCCACTTTTCTATTAAGCCCCTCCCACTTTTCTATTAAGCCCCTCCCACTTTTCTATTAAGCCACACCCGGTTTTAAGCCCCTCCCACCGTTTTAAAGCCCCTCCCACTTTTCTATTAAGCCCCTCCCACTTTTCTATTAAGCCACACCCATTTTTAAGCCCCTCCCACCGTTTTAAGCCCCTCCCACTTTTCTATTAAGCCCCTCCCACTTTTCTATTAAGCCACCCTATTTTTAAGCCCCTCCCACTTTCTATTAAGCCCCTCCCACTTTTCTATTAAGCCCCGCCCACTTTTCTATAAAGCCACACCCATTTTTAAGCCCCTCCCACCGTTTTAAGCCCCTCCCACTTTTCTATTAAGCCCCCCCACTTTTCTATTAAGCCACGCCCATTTTTAAGCCCCTCCCACCGTTTTTAAGCCACTCCCACTTTTAAACCCCACCCACTTTCAACCCTCACTTTCAACCCTAACCCTAACCCAACCATCACTTTCAACCCTAACCCTAACCCTAACCCTAATCCAACCCTCACTTTTAACCCTAACCCTAACTCCACCCACTTTTAAGCCCCTCCCACTTTTCTATTAAGCCCCGCCCACTTTTCTATTAAGCCACACCTATTTTTAAGCCCCTCCCATCGTTTTAAGCCCCTCCCACTTTTCTATTAAGCCCCTCCCACTTTTCTATTAAGCCCCTCCCACTTTTCTATTAAGCCACACCCGTTTTTAAGCCCCTCCCACCGTTTTAAAGCCCCTCCCACTTTTCTATTAAGCCCCTCCCACTTTTCTATTAAGCCACACCCGTTTTTAAGCCCCTCCCACCGTTTTAAAGCCCCTCCCACTTTTCTATTAAGCCCCTCCCACTTTTCTATTAAGCCACACCCATTTTTAAGCCCCTCCCACCGTTTTTAAGCCCCTCCCACTTTTCTATTAAGCCCCTCCCACTTTTCTATTAAGCCACACCCATTTTTAAGCCCCTCCCACCGTTTTAAGCCCCTCCCACTTTTCTATTAAGCCCCTCCCACTTTTCTATTAAGCCACGCCCATTTTTAAGCCCCTCCCACCGTTTTAAGCCCCTCCCACTTTTCTATTAAGCCCCTCCCACTTTTCTATTAAGCCACACCTATTTTTAAGCCCCTCCCACCGTTTTAAGCCCCTCCCACTTTCTATTAAGCCCCTCCCACTTTTCTATTAAGCTCCGCCCATTTTTCCGTTGAGCCACACCTATTTTTAAGCCCCTCCCACCGTTTTTAAGCCCCTCCCACTTTTCTATTAAGCCCCTCCCACTTTTCTATTAAGCCACGCCTATTTTTAAGCCCCTCCCACTTTCTATTAAGCCCGTCCCACTTTTCTATAAAGCCCCGCCCACTTTTCTATAAAGCCACACCCATTTTTAAGCCCCTCCCACCGTTTTAAGCCCCTCCCACTTTTCTATTAAGCCCCCCCACTTTTCTATTAAGCCACGCCCATTTTTAAGCCCCTCCCACCGTTTTTAAGCCACTCCCACTTTTAAACCCCACCCACTTTCAACCCTCACTTTCAACCCTAACCCTAACCCAACCATCACTTTCAACCCTAACCCTAACCCTAACCCTAATCCAACCCTCACTTTTAACCCTAACCCTAACTCCACCCACTTTTAAGCCCCTCCCACTTTTCTATTAAGCCCCGCCCACTTTTCTATTAAGCCACACCTATTTTTAAGCCCCTCCCATCGTTTTAAGCCCCTCCCACTTTTCTATTAAGCCCCTCCCACTTTTCTATTAAGCCCCTCCCACTTTTCTATTAAGCCCCTCCCACTTTTCTATTAAGCCCCTCCCACTTTTCTATTAAGCCCCTCCCACTTTTCTATTAAGCCCCTCCCACTTTTCTATTAAGCCACACCCGGTTTTAAGCCCCTCCCACCGTTTTAAAGCCCCTCCCACTTTTCTATTAAGCCCCTCCCACTTTTCTATTAAGCCACACCCATTTTTAAGCCCCTCCCACCGTTTTAAGCCCCTCCCACTTTTCTATTAAGCCCCTCCCACTTTTCTATTAAGCCACACCCATTTTTAAGCCCCTCCCACCGTTTTAAGCCCCTCCCACTTTTCTATTAAGCCCCTCCCACTTTTCTATTAAGCCACGCCTATTTTTAAGCCCCTCCCACTTTTCTATTAAGCCACGCCCATTTTTAAGCCCCTCCCACCGTTTTTAAGCCACTCCCACTTTTAAACCCCACCCACTTTCAACCCTCACTTTCAACCCTAACCCTAACCCAACCATCACTTTCAACCCTAACCCTAACCCTAACCCTAATCCAACCCTCACTTTTAACCCTAACCCTAACTCCACCCACTTTTAAGCCCCTCCCACTTTTCTATTAAGCCCCGCCCACTTTTCTATTAAGCCACACCTATTTTTAAGCCCCTCCCATCGTTTTAAGCCCCTCCCACTTTTCTATTAAGCCCCTCCCACTTTTCTATTAAGCCCCTCCCACTTTTCTATTAAGCCACACCCGTTTTTAAGCCCCTCCCACCGTTTTAAAGCCCCTCCCACTTTTCTATTAAGCCCCTCCCACTTTTCTATTAAGCCACACCCATTTTTAAGCCCCTCCCACCGTTTTAAGCCCCTCCCACTTTTCTATTAAGCCCCTCCCACTTTTCTATTAAGCCACACCCATTTTTAAGCCCCTCCCACCGTTTTAAGCCCCTCCCACTTTTCTATTAAGCCCCTCCCACTTTTCTATTAAGCCACACCTATTTTTAAGCCCCTCCCACCGTTTTAAGCCCCTCCCACTTTCTATTAAGCCCCTCCCACTTTTCTATTAAGCTCCGCCCATTTTCCCATTGAGCCACACCTATTTTTAAGCCCCTCCCACCGTTTTTAAGCCCCTCCCACTTTTCTATTAAGCCCCTCCCACTTTTCTATTAAGCCACCCTATTTTTAAGCCCCTCCCACTTTCTATTAAGCCCCTCCCACTTTTCTATTAAGCCCCGCCCACTTTTCTATAAAGCCACACCCATTTTTAAGCCCCTCCCACCGTTTTAAGCCCCTCCCACTTTTCTATTAAGCCCCCCCACTTTTCTATTAAGCCACGCCCATTTTTAAGCCCCTCCCACCGTTTTTAAGCCACTCCCACTTTTAAACCCCACCCACTTTCAACCCTCACTTTCAACCCTAACCCTAACCCAACCATCACTTTCAACCCTAACCCTAACCCTAACCCTAATCCAACCCTCACTTTTAACCCTAACCCTAACTCCACCCACTTTTAAGCCCCTCCCACTTTTCTATTAAGCCCCGCCAACTTTTCTATTAAGCCACACCTATTTTTAAGCCCCTCCCATCGTTTTAAGCCCCTCCCACTTTTCTATTAAGCCCCTCCCACTTTTCTATTAAGCCCCTCCCACTTTTCTATTAAGCCACACCCGTTTTTAAGCCCCTCCCACCGTTTTAAAGCCCCTCCCACTTTTCTATTAAGCCCCTCCCACTTTTCTATTAAGCCCCTCCCACTTTTCTATTAAGCCCCTCCCACTTTTCTATTAAGCCCCTCCCACTTTTCTATTAAGCCACACCCGTTTTTAAGCCCCTCCCACCGTTTTAAAGCCCCTCCCACTTTTCTATTAAGCCCCTCCCACTTTTCTATTAAGCCACACCCATTTTTAAGCCCCTCCCACCGTTTTTAAGCCCCTCCCACTTTTCTATTAAGCCCCTCCCACTTTTCTATTAAGCCACACCCATTTTTAAGCCCCTCCCACCGTTTTAAGCCCCTCCCACTTTTCTATTAAGCCCCTCCCACTTTTCTATTAAGCCACGCCTATTTTTAAGCCCCTCCCACTTTTCTATTAAGCCACGCCCATTTTTAAGCCCCTCCCACCGTTTTTAAGCCACTCCCACTTTTAAACCCCACCCACTTTCAACCCTCACTTTCAACCCTAACCCTAACCCAACCATCACTTTCAACCCTAACCCTAACCCTAACCCTAATCCAACCCTCACTTTTAACCCTAACCCTAACTCCACCCACTTTTAAGCCCCTCCCACTTTTCTATTAAGCCCCGCCCACTTTTCTATTAAGCCACACCTATTTTTAAGCCCCTCCCATCGTTTTAAGCCCCTCCCACTTTTCTATTAAGCCCCTCCCACTTTTCTATTAAGCCCCTCCCACTTTTCTATTAAGCCACACCCGTTTTTAAGCCCCTCCCACCGTTTTAAAGCCCCTCCCACTTTTCTATTAAGCCCCTCCCACTTTTCTATTAAGCCACGCCTATTTTTAAGCCCCTCCCACTTTCTATTAAGCCCGTCCCACTTTTCTATAAAGCCCCGCCCACTTTTCTATAAAGCCACACCCATTTTTAAGCCCCTCCCACCGTTTTAAGCCCCTCCCACTTTTCTATTAAGCCCCCCCACTTTTCTATTAAGCCACGCCCATTTTTAAGCCCCTCCCACCGTTTTTAAGCCACTCCCACTTTTAAACCCCACCCACTTTCAACCCTCACTTTCAACCCTAACCCTAACCCAACCATCACTTTCAACCCTAACCCTAACCCTAACCCTAATCCAACCCTCACTTTTAACCCTAACCCTAACTCCACCCACTTTTAAGCCCCTCCCACTTTTCTATTAAGCCCCGCCCACTTTTCTATTAAGCCACACCTATTTTTAAGCCCCTCCCATCGTTTTAAGCCCCTCCCACTTTTCTATTAAGCCCCTCCCACTTTTCTATTAAGCCCCTCCCACTTTTCTATTAAGCCACACCCGTTTTTAAGCCCCTCCCACCGTTTTAAAGCCCCTCCCACTTTTCTATTAAGCCCCTCCCACTTTTCTATTAAGCCACACCCATTTTTAAGCCCCTCCCACCGTTTTAAGCCCCTCCCACTTTTCTATTAAGCCCCTCCCACTTTTCTATTAAGCCACACCCATTTTTAAGCCCCTCCCACCGTTTTAAGCCCCTCCCACTTTTCTATTAAGCCCCTCCCACTTTTCTATTAAGCCACACCTATTTTTAAGCCCCTCCCACCGTTTTAAGCCCCTCCCACTTTCTATTAAGCCCCTCCCACTTTTCTATTAAGCTCCGCCCATTTTTCCGTTGAGCCACACCTATTTTTAAGCCCCTCCCACCGTTTTTAAGCCCCTCCCACTTTTCTATTAAGCCCCTCCCACTTTTCTATTAAGCCACGCCTATTTTTAAGCCCCTCCCACTTTCTATTAAGCCCGTCCCACTTTTCTATAAAGCCCCGCCCACTTTTCTATAAAGCCACACCCATTTTTAAGCCCCTCCCACCGTTTTAAGCCCCTCCCACTTTTCTATTAAGCCCCCCCACTTTTCTATTAAGCCACGCCCATTTTTAAGCCCCTCCCACCGTTTTTAAGCCACTCCCACTTTTAAACCCCACCCACTTTCAACCCTCACTTTCAACCCTAACCCTAACCCAACCATCACTTTCAACCCTAACCCTAACCCTAACCCTAATCCAACCCTCACTTTTAACCCTAACCCTAACTCCACCCACTTTTAAGCCCCTCCCACTTTTCTATTAAGCCCCGCCCACTTTTCTATTAAGCCACACCTATTTTTAAGCCCCTCCCATCGTTTTAAGCCCCTCCCACTTTTCTATTAAGCCCCTCCCACTTTTCTATTAAGCCCCTCCCACTTTTCTATTAAGCCCCTCCCACTTTTCTATTAAGCCCCTCCCACTTTTCTATTAAGCCCCTCCCACTTTTCTATTAAGCCCCTCCCACTTTTCTATTAAGCCACACCCGGTTTTAAGCCCCTCCCACCGTTTTAAAGCCCCTCCCACTTTTCTATTAAGCCCCTCCCACTTTTCTATTAAGCCACACCCATTTTTAAGCCCCTCCCACCGTTTTAAGCCCCTCCCACTTTTCTATTAAGCCCCTCCCACTTTTCTATTAAGCCACACCCATTTTTAAGCCCCTCCCACCGTTTTAAGCCCCTCCCACTTTTCTATTAAGCCCCTCCCACTTTTCTATTAAGCCACGCCTATTTTTAAGCCCCTCCCACTTTTCTATTAAGCCACGCCCATTTTTAAGCCCCTCCCACCGTTTTTAAGCCACTCCCACTTTTAAACCCCACCCACTTTCAACCCTCACTTTCAACCCTAACCCTAACCCAACCATCACTTTCAACCCTAACCCTAACCCTAACCCTAATCCAACCCTCACTTTTAACCCTAACCCTAACTCCACCCACTTTTAAGCCCCTCCCACTTTTCTATTAAGCCCCGCCCACTTTTCTATTAAGCCACACCTATTTTTAAGCCCCTCCCATCGTTTTAAGCCCCTCCCACTTTTCTATTAAGCCCCTCCCACTTTTCTATTAAGCCCCTCCCACTTTTCTATTAAGCCACACCCGTTTTTAAGCCCCTCCCACCGTTTTAAAGCCCCTCCCACTTTTCTATTAAGCCCCTCCCACTTTTCTATTAAGCCACACCCATTTTTAAGCCCCTCCCACCGTTTTAAGCCCCTCCCACTTTTCTATTAAGCCCCTCCCACTTTTCTATTAAGCCACACCCATTTTTAAGCCCCTCCCACCGTTTTAAGCCCCTCCCACTTTTCTATTAAGCCCCTCCCACTTTTCTATTAAGCCACACCTATTTTTAAGCCCCATCCACCGTTTTAAGCCCCTCCCACTTTCTATTAAGCCCCTCCCACTTTTCTATTAAGCTCCGCCCATTTTCCCATTGAGCCACACCTATTTTTAAGCCCCTCCCACCGTTTTTAAGCCCCTCCCACTTTTCTATTAAGCCCCTCCCACTTTTCTATTAAGCCACACCCATTTTTAAGCCCCTCCCACCGTTTTAAGCCCCTCCCACTTTTCTATTAAGCCCCTCCCACTTTTCTATTAAGCCACGCCTATTTTTAAGCCCCTCCCACTTTTCTATTAAGCCACGCCCATTTTTAAGCCCCTCCCACCGTTTTTAAGCCACTCCCACTTTTAAACCCCACCCACTTTCAACCCTCACTTTCAACCCTAACCCTAACCCAACCATCACTTTCAACCCTAACCCTAACCCTAACCCTAATCCAACCCTCACTTTTAACCCTAACCCTAACTCCACCCACTTTTAAGCCCCTCCCACTTTTCTATTAAGCCCCGCCCACTTTTCTATTAAGCCACACCTATTTTTAAGCCCCTCCCATCGTTTTAAGCCCCTCCCACTTTTCTATTAAGCCCCTCCCACTTTTCTATTAAGCCCCTCCCACTTTTCTATTAAGCCACACCCGTTTTTAAGCCCCTCCCACCGTTTTAAAGCCCCTCCCACTTTTCTATTAAGCCCCTCCCACTTTTCTATTAAGCCACACCCATTTTTAAGCCCCTCCCACCGTTTTAAGCCCCTCCCACTTTTCTATTAAGCCCCTCCCACTTTTCTATTAAGCCACACCCATTTTTAAGCCCCTCCCACCGTTTTAAGCCCCTCCCACTTTTCTATTAAGCCCCTCCCACTTTTCTATTAAGCCACACCTATTTTTAAGCCCCTCCCACCGTTTTAAGCCCCTCCCACTTTCTATTAAGCCCCTCCCACTTTTCTATTAAGCTCCGCCCATTTTCCCATTGAGCCACACCTATTTTTAAGCCCCTCCCACCGTTTTTAAGCCCCTCCCACTTTTCTATTAAGCCCCTCCCACTTTTCTATTAAGCCACCCTATTTTTAAGCCCCTCCCACTTTCTATTAAGCCCCTCCCACTTTTCTATTAAGCCCCGCCCACTTTTCTATAAAGCCACACCCATTTTTAAGCCCCTCCCACCGTTTTAAGCCCCTCCCACTTTTCTATTAAGCCCCCCCACTTTTCTATTAAGCCACGCCCATTTTTAAGCCCCTCCCACCGTTTTTAAGCCACTCCCACTTTTAAACCCCACCCACTTTCAACCCTCACTTTCAACCCTAACCCTAACCCAACCATCACTTTCAACCCTAACCCTAACCCTAACCCTAATCCAACCCTCACTTTTAACCCTAACCCTAACTCCACCCACTTTTAAGCCCCTCCCACTTTTCTATTAAGCCCCGCCCACTTTTCTATTAAGCCACACCTATTTTTAAGCCCCTCCCATCGTTTTAAGCCCCTCCCACTTTTCTATTAAGCCCCTCCCACTTTTCTATTAAGCCCCTCCCACTTTTCTATTAAGCCACACCCGTTTTTAAGCCCCTCCCACCGTTTTAAAGCCCCTCCCACTTTTCTATTAAGCCCCTCCCACTTTTCTATTAAGCCACACCCATTTTTAAGCCCCTCCCACCGTTTTAAGCCCCTCCCACTTTTCTATTAAGCCCCTCCCACTTTTCTATTAAGCCACGCCTATTTTTAAGCCCCTCCCACTTTTCTATTAAGCCACGCCCATTTTTAAGCCCCTCCCACCGTTTTTAAGCCACTCCCACTTTTAAACCCCACCCACTTTCAACCCTCACTTTCAACCCTAACCCTAACCCAACCATCACTTTCAACCCTAACCCTAACCCTAACCCTAATCCAACCCTCACTTTTAACCCTAACCCTAACTCCACCCACTTTTAAGCCCCTCCCACTTTTCTATTAAGCCCCGCCCACTTTTCTATTAAGCCACACCTATTTTTAAGCCCCTCCCATCGTTTTAAGCCCCTCCCACTTTTCTATTAAGCCCCTCCCACTTTTCTATTAAGCCCCTCCCACTTTTCTATTAAGCCACACCCGTTTTTAAGCCCCTCCCACCGTTTTAAAGCCCCTCCCACTTTTCTATTAAGCCCCTCCCACTTTTCTATTAAGCCACGCCTATTTTTAAGCCCCTCCCACTTTCTATTAAGCCCGTCCCACTTTTCTATAAAGCCCCGCCCACTTTTCTATAAAGCCACACCCATTTTTAAGCCCCTCCCACCGTTTTAAGCCCCTCCCACTTTTCTATTAAGCCCCCCCACTTTTCTATTAAGCCACGCCCATTTTTAAGCCCCTCCCACCGTTTTTAAGCCACTCCCACTTTTAAACCCCACCCACTTTCAACCCTCACTTTCAACCCTAACCCTAACCCAACCATCACTTTCAACCCTAACCCTAACCCTAACCCTAATCCAACCCTCACTTTTAACCCTAACCCTAACTCCACCCACTTTTAAGCCCCTCCCACTTTTCTATTAAGCCCCGCCCACTTTTCTATTAAGCCACACCTATTTTTAAGCCCCTCCCATCGTTTTAAGCCCCTCCCACTTTTCTATTAAGCCCCTCCCACTTTTCTATTAAGCCCCTCCCACTTTTCTATTAAGCCACACCCGTTTTTAAGCCCCTCCCACCGTTTTAAAGCCCCTCCCACTTTTCTATTAAGCCCCTCCCACTTTTCTATTAAGCCACACCCATTTTTAAGCCCTCCCACCGTTTTAAGCCCCTCCCACTTTTCTATTAAGCCCCTCCCACTTTTCTATTAAGCCACACCCATTTTTAAGCCCCTCCCACCGTTTTAAGCCCCTCCCACTTTTCTATTAAGCCCCTCCCACTTTTCTATTAAGCCACACCTATTTTTAAGCCCCTCCCACCGTTTTAAGCCCCTCCCACTTTCTATTAAGCCCCTCCCACTTTTCTATTAAGCTCCGCCCATTTTTCCGTTGAGCCACACCTATTTTTAAGCCCCTCCCACCGTTTTTAAGCCCCTCCCACTTTTCTATTAAGCCCCTCCCACTTTTCTATTAAGCCACGCCTATTTTTAAGCCCCTCCCACTTTCTATTAAGCCCGTCCCACTTTTCTATAAAGCCCCGCCCACTTTTCTATAAAGCCACACCCATTTTTAAGCCCCTCCCACCGTTTTAAGCCCCTCCCACTTTTCTATTAAGCCCCCCCACTTTTCTATTAAGCCACGCCCATTTTTAAGCCCCTCCCACCGTTTTTAAGCCACTCCCACTTTTAAACCCCACCCACTTTCAACCCTCACTTTCAACCCTAACCCTAACCCAACCATCACTTTCAACCCTAACCCTAACCCTAACCCTAATCCAACCCTCACTTTTAACCCTAACCCTAACTCCACCCACTTTTAAGCCCCTCCCACTTTTCTATTAAGCCCCGCCCACTTTTCTATTAAGCCACACCTATTTTTAAGCCCCTCCCATCGTTTTAAGCCCCTCCCACTTTTCTATTAAGCCCCTCCCACTTTTCTATTAAGCCCCTCCCACTTTTCTATTAAGCCCCTCCCACTTTTCTATTAAGCCCCTCCCACTTTTCTATTAAGCCCCTCCCACTTTTCTATTAAGCCCCTCCCACTTTTCTATTAAGCCACACCCGGTTTTAAGCCCCTCCCACCGTTTTAAAGCCCCTCCCACTTTTCTATTAAGCCCCTCCCACTTTTCTATTAAGCCACACCCATTTTTAAGCCCCTCCCACCGTTTTAAGCCCCTCCCACTTTTCTATTAAGCCCCTCCCACTTTTCTATTAAGCCACACCCATTTTTAAGCCCCTCCCACCGTTTTAAGCCCCTCCCACTTTTCTATTAAGCCCCTCCCACTTTTCTATTAAGCCACGCCTATTTTTAAGCCCCTCCCACTTTTCTATTAAGCCACGCCCATTTTTAAGCCCCTCCCACCGTTTTTAAGCCACTCCCACTTTTAAACCCCACCCACTTTCAACCCTCACTTTCAACCCTAACCCTAACCCAACCATCACTTTCAACCCTAACCCTAACCCTAACCCTAATCCAACCCTCACTTTTAACCCTAACCCTAACTCCACCCACTTTTAAGCCCCTCCCACTTTTCTATTAAGCCCCGCCCACTTTTCTATTAAGCCACACCTATTTTTAAGCCCCTCCCATCGTTTTAAGCCCCTCCCACTTTTCTATTAAGCCCCTCCCACTTTTCTATTAAGCCCCTCCCACTTTTCTATTAAGCCACACCCGTTTTTAAGCCCCTCCCACCGTTTTAAAGCCCCTCCCACTTTTCTATTAAGCCCCTCCCACTTTTCTATTAAGCCACACCCATTTTTAAGCCCCTCCCACCGTTTTAAGCCCCTCCCACTTTTCTATTAAGCCCCTCCCACTTTTCTATTAAGCCACACCCATTTTTAAGCCCCTCCCACCGTTTTAAGCCCCTCCCACTTTTCTATTAAGCCCCTCCCACTTTTCTATTAAGCCACACCTATTTTTAAGCCCCTCCCACCGTTTTAAGCCCCTCCCACTTTCTATTAAGCCCCTCCCACTTTTCTATTAAGCTCCGCCCATTTTCCCATTGAGCCACACCTATTTTTAAGCCCCTCCCACCGTTTTTAAGCCCCTCCCACTTTTCTATTAAGCCCCTCCCACTTTTCTATTAAGCCACACCCATTTTTAAGCCCCTCCCACCGTTTTAAGCCCCTCCCACTTTTCTATTAAGCCCCTCCCACTTTTCTATTAAGCCACGCCTATTTTTAAGCCCCTCCCACTTTTCTATTAAGCCACGCCCATTTTTAAGCCCCTCCCACCGTTTTTAAGCCACTCCCACTTTTAAACCCCACCCACTTTCAACCCTCACTTTCAACCCTAACCCTAACCCAACCATCACTTTCAACCCTAACCCTAACCCTAACCCTAATCCAACCCTCACTTTTAACCCTAACCCTAACTCCACCCACTTTTAAGCCCCTCCCACTTTTCTATTAAGCCCCGCCCACTTTTCTATTAAGCCACACCTATTTTTAAGCCCCTCCCATCGTTTTAAGCCCCTCCCACTTTTCTATTAAGCCCCTCCCACTTTTCTATTAAGCCCCTCCCACTTTTCTATTAAGCCCCTCCCACTTTTCTATTAAGCCCCTCCCACTTTTCTATTAAGCCCCTCCCACTTTTCTATTAAGCCCCTCCCACTTTTCTATTAAGCCACACCCGGTTTTAAGCCCCTCCCACCGTTTTAAAGCCCCTCCCACTTTTCTATTAAGCCCCTCCCACTTTTCTATTAAGCCACACCCATTTTTAAGCCCCTCCCACCGTTTTAAGCCCCTCCCACTTTTCTATTAAGCCCCTCCCACTTTTCTATTAAGCCACACCCATTTTTAAGCCCCTCCCACCGTTTTAAGCCCCTCCCACTTTTCTATTAAGCCCCTCCCACTTTTCTATTAAGCCACGCCTATTTTTAAGCCCCTCCCACTTTTCTATTAAGCCACGCCCATTTTTAAGCCCCTCCCACCGTTTTTAAGCCACTCCCACTTTTAAACCCCACCCACTTTCAACCCTCACTTTCAACCCTAACCCTAACCCAACCATCACTTTCAACCCTAACCCTAACCCTAACCCTAATCCAACCCTCACTTTTAACCCTAACCCTAACTCCACCCACTTTTAAGCCCCTCCCACTTTTCTATTAAGCCCCGCCCACTTTTCTATTAAGCCACACCTATTTTTAAGCCCCTCCCATCGTTTTAAGCCCCTCCCACTTTTCTATTAAGCCCCTCCCACTTTTCTATTAAGCCCCTCCCACTTTTCTATTAAGCCACACCCGTTTTTAAGCCCCTCCCACCGTTTTAAAGCCCCTCCCACTTTTCTATTAAGCCCCTCCCACTTTTCTATTAAGCCACACCCATTTTTAAGCCCCTCCCACCGTTTTAAGCCCCTCCCACTTTTCTATTAAGCCCCTCCCACTTTTCTATTAAGCCACACCCATTTTTAAGCCCCTCCCACCGTTTTAAGCCCCTCCCACTTTTCTATTAAGCCCCTCCCACTTTTCTATTAAGCCACACCTATTTTTAAGCCCCTCCCACCGTTTTAAGCCCCTCCCACTTTCTATTAAGCCCCTCCCACTTTTCTATTAAGCTCCGCCCATTTTCCCATTGAGCCACACCTATTTTTAAGCCCCTCCCACCGTTTTTAAGCCCCTCCCACTTTTCTATTAAGCCCCTCCCACTTTTCTATTAAGCCACACCCATTTTTAAGCCCCTCCCACCGTTTTAAGCCCCTCCCACTTTTCTATTAAGCCCCTCCCACTTTTCTATTAAGCCACGCCTATTTTTAAGCCCCTCCCACTTTTCTATTAAGCCACGCCCATTTTTAAGCCCCTCCCACCGTTTTTAAGCCACTCCCACTTTTAAACCCCACCCACTTTCAACCCTCACTTTCAACCCTAACCCTAACCCAACCATCACTTTCAACCCTAACCCTAACCCTAACCCTAATCCAACCCTCACTTTTAACCCTAACCCTAACTCCACCCACTTTTAAGCCCCTCCCACTTTTCTATTAAGCCCCGCCCACTTTTCTATTAAGCCACACCTATTTTTAAGCCCCTCCCATCGTTTTAAGCCCCTCCCACTTTTCTATTAAGCCCCTCCCACTTTTCTATTAAGCCCCTCCCACTTTTCTATTAAGCCACACCCGTTTTTAAGCCCCTCCCACCGTTTTAAAGCCCCTCCCACTTTTCTATTAAGCCCCTCCCACTTTTCTATTAAGCCACACCCATTTTTAAGCCCCTCCCACCGTTTTAAGCCCCTCCCACTTTTCTATTAAGCCCCTCCCACTTTTCTATTAAGCCACACCCATTTTTAAGCCCCTCCCACCGTTTTAAGCCCCTCCCACTTTTCTATTAAGCCCCTCCCACTTTTCTATTAAGCCACACCTATTTTTAAGCCCCTCCCACCGTTTTAAGCCCCTCCCACTTTCTATTAAGCCCCTCCCACTTTTCTATTAAGCTCCGCCCATTTTCCCATTGAGCCACACCTATTTTTAAGCCCCTCCCACCGTTTTTAAGCCCCTCCCACTTTTCTATTAAGCCCCTCCCACTTTTCTATTAAGCCACCCTATTTTTAAGCCCCTCCCACTTTCTATTAAGCCCCTCCCACTTTTCTATTAAGCCCCGCCCACTTTTCTATAAAGCCACACCCATTTTTAAGCCCCTCCCACCGTTTTAAGCCCCTCCCACTTTTCTATTAAGCCCCCCCACTTTTCTATTAAGCCACGCCCATTTTTAAGCCCCTCCCACCGTTTTTAAGCCACTCCCACTTTTAAACCCCACCCACTTTCAACCCTCACTTTCAACCCTAACCCTAACCCAACCATCACTTTCAACCCTAACCCTAACCCTAACCCTAATCCAACCCTCACTTTTAACCCTAACCCTAACTCCACCCACTTTTAAGCCCCTCCCACTTTTCTATTAAGCCCCGCCCACTTTTCTATTAAGCCACACCTATTTTTAAGCCCCTCCCATCGTTTTAAGCCCCTCCCACTTTTCTATTAAGCCCCTCCCACTTTTCTATTAAGCCCCTCCCACTTTTCTATTAAGCCACACCCGTTTTTAAGCCCCTCCCACCGTTTTAAAGCCCCTCCCACTTTTCTATTAAGCCCCTCCCACTTTTCTATTAAGCCACACCCATTTTTAAGCCCCTCCCACCGTTTTAAGCCCCTCCCACTTTTCTATTAAGCCCCTCCCACTTTTCTATTAAGCCACACCCATTTTTAAGCCCCTCCCACCGTTTTAAGCCCCTCCCACTTTTCTATTAAGCCCCTCCCACTTTTCTATTAAGCCACACCTATTTTTAAGCCCCTCCCACCGTTTTAAGCCCCTCCCACTTTCTATTAAGCCCCTCCCACTTTTCTATTAAGCTCCGCCCATTTTTCCGTTGAGCCACACCTATTTTTAAGCCCCTCCCACCGTTTTTAAGCCCCTCCCACTTTTCTATTAAGCCCCTCCCACTTTTCTATTAAGCCACGCCTATTTTTAAGCCCCTCCCACTTTCTATTAAGCCCGTCCCACTTTTCTATAAAGCCCCGCCCACTTTTCTATAAAGCCACACCCATTTTTAAGCCCCTCCCACCGTTTTAAGCCCCTCCCACTTTTCTATTAAGCCCCCCCACTTTTCTATTAAGCCACGCCCATTTTTAAGCCCCTCCCACCGTTTTTAAGCCACTCCCACTTTTAAACCCCACCCACTTTCAACCCTCACTTTCAACCCTAACCCTAACCCAACCATCACTTTCAACCCTAACCCTAACCCTAACCCTAATCCAACCCTCACTTTTAACCCTAACCCTAACTCCACCCACTTTTAAGCCCCTCCCACTTTTCTATTAAGCCCCGCCCACTTTTCTATTAAGCCACACCTATTTTTAAGCCCCTCCCATCGTTTTAAGCCCCTCCCACTTTTCTATTAAGCCCCTCCCACTTTTCTATTAAGCCCCTCCCACTTTTCTATTAAGCCCCTCCCACTTTTCTATTAAGCCCCTCCCACTTTTCTATTAAGCCCCTCCCACTTTTCTATTAAGCCCCTCCCACTTTTCTATTAAGCCACACCCGGTTTTAAGCCCCTCCCACCGTTTTAAAGCCCCTCCCACTTTTCTATTAAGCCCCTCCCACTTTTCTATTAAGCCACACCCATTTTTAAGCCCCTCCCACCGTTTTAAGCCCCTCCCACTTTTCTATTAAGCCCCTCCCACTTTTCTATTAAGCCACACCCATTTTTAAGCCCCTCCCACCGTTTTAAGCCCCTCCCACTTTTCTATTAAGCCCCTCCCACTTTTCTATTAAGCCACGCCTATTTTTAAGCCCCTCCCACTTTTCTATTAAGCCACGCCCATTTTTAAGCCCCTCCCACCGTTTTTAAGCCACTCCCACTTTTAAACCCCACCCACTTTCAACCCTCACTTTCAACCCTAACCCTAACCCAACCATCACTTTCAACCCTAACCCTAACCCTAACCCTAATCCAACCCTCACTTTTAACCCTAACCCTAACTCCACCCACTTTTAAGCCCCTCCCACTTTTCTATTAAGCCCCGCCCACTTTTCTATTAAGCCACACCTATTTTTAAGCCCCTCCCATCGTTTTAAGCCCCTCCCACTTTTCTATTAAGCCCCTCCCACTTTTCTATTAAGCCCCTCCCACTTTTCTATTAAGCCACACCCGTTTTTAAGCCCCTCCCACCGTTTTAAAGCCCCTCCCACTTTTCTATTAAGCCCCTCCCACTTTTCTATTAAGCCACACCCATTTTTAAGCCCCTCCCACCGTTTTAAGCCCCTCCCACTTTTCTATTAAGCCCCTCCCACTTTTCTATTAAGCCACACCCATTTTTAAGCCCCTCCCACCGTTTTAAGCCCCTCCCACTTTTCTATTAAGCCCCTCCCACTTTTCTATTAAGCCACACCTATTTTTAAGCCCCTCCCACCGTTTTAAGCCCCTCCCACTTTCTATTAAGCCCCTCCCACTTTTCTATTAAGCTCCGCCCATTTTCCCATTGAGCCACACCTATTTTTAAGCCCCTCCCACCGTTTTTAAGCCCCTCCCACTTTTCTATTAAGCCCCTCCCACTTTTCTATTAAGCCACACCCATTTTTAAGCCCCTCCCACCGTTTTAAGCCCCTCCCACTTTTCTATTAAGCCCCTCCCACTTTTCTATTAAGCCACGCCTATTTTTAAGCCCCTCCCACTTTTCTATTAAGCCACGCCCATTTTTAAGCCCCTCCCACCGTTTTTAAGCCACTCCCACTTTTAAACCCCACCCACTTTCAACCCTCACTTTCAACCCTAACCCTAACCCAACCATCACTTTCAACCCTAACCCTAACCCTAACCCTAATCCAACCCTCACTTTTAACCCTAACCCTAACTCCACCCACTTTTAAGCCCCTCCCACTTTTCTATTAAGCCCCGCCCACTTTTCTATTAAGCCACACCTATTTTTAAGCCCCTCCCATCGTTTTAAGCCCCTCCCACTTTTCTATTAAGCCCCTCCCACTTTTCTATTAAGCCCCTCCCACTTTTCTATTAAGCCACACCCGTTTTTAAGCCCCTCCCACCGTTTTAAAGCCCCTCCCACTTTTCTATTAAGCCCCTCCCACTTTTCTATTAAGCCACACCCATTTTTAAGCCCCTCCCACCGTTTTAAGCCCCTCCCACTTTTCTATTAAGCCCCTCCCACTTTTCTATTAAGCCACACCCATTTTTAAGCCCCTCCCACCGTTTTAAGCCCCTCCCACTTTTCTATTAAGCCCCTCCCACTTTTCTATTAAGCCACACCTATTTTTAAGCCCCTCCCACCGTTTTAAGCCCCTCCCACTTTCTATTAAGCCCCTCCCACTTTTCTATTAAGCTCCGCCCATTTTCCCATTGAGCCACACCTATTTTTAAGCCCCTCCCACCGTTTTTAAGCCCCTCCCACTTTTCTATTAAGCCCCTCCCACTTTTCTATTAAGCCACCCTATTTTTAAGCCCCTCCCACTTTCTATTAAGCCCCTCCCACTTTTCTATTAAGCCCCGCCCACTTTTCTATAAAGCCACACCCATTTTTAAGCCCCTCCCACCGTTTTAAGCCCCTCCCACTTTTCTATTAAGCCCCCCCACTTTTCTATTAAGCCACGCCCATTTTTAAGCCCCTCCCACCGTTTTTAAGCCACTCCCACTTTTAAACCCCACCCACTTTCAACCCTCACTTTCAACCCTAACCCTAACCCAACCATCACTTTCAACCCTAACCCTAACCCTAACCCTAATCCAACCCTCACTTTTAACCCTAACCCTAACTCCACCCACTTTTAAGCCCCTCCCACTTTTCTATTAAGCCCCTCCCACTTTTCTATTAAGCCCCACCCGTTTTTAAGCCCCTCCCACCGTTTTAAAGCCCCTCCCACTTTTCTATTAAGCCCCTCCCACTTTTCTATTAAGCCACACCCATTTTTAAGCCCCTCCCACCGTTTTAAGCCCCTCCCACTTTTCTATTAAGCCCCTCCCACTTTTCTATTAAGCCACACCCATTTTTAAGCCCCTCCCACCGTTTTAAGCCCCTCCCACTTTTCTATTAAGCCCCTCCCACTTTTCTATTAAGCCACACCTATTTTTAAGCCCCTCCCACCGTTTTAAGCCCCTCCCACTTTCTATTAAGCCCCTCCCACTTTTCTATTAAGCTCCGCCCATTTTTCCGTTGAGCCACACCTATTTTTAAGCCCCTCCCACCGTTTTTAAGCCCCTCCCACTTTTCTATTAAGCCCCTCCCACTTTTCTATTAAGCCACGCCTATTTTTAAGCCCCTCCCACTTTCTATTAAGCCCGTCCCACTTTTCTATAAAGCCCCGCCCACTTTTCTATAAAGCCACACCCATTTTTAAGCCCCTCCCACCGTTTTAAGCCCCTCCCACTTTTCTATTAAGCCCCCCCACTTTTCTATTAAGCCACGCCCATTTTTAAGCCCCTCCCACCGTTTTTAAGCCACTCCCACTTTTAAACCCCACCCACTTTCAACCCTCACTTTCAACCCTAACCCTAACCCAACCATCACTTTCAACCCTAACCCTAACCCTAACCCTAATCCAACCCTCACTTTTAACCCTAACCCTAACTCCACCCACTTTTAAGCCCCTCCCACTTTTCTATTAAGCCCCGCCCACTTTTCTATTAAGCCACACCTATTTTTAAGCCCCTCCCATCGTTTTAAGCCCCTCCCACTTTTCTATTAAGCCCCTCCCACTTTTCTATTAAGCCCCTCCCACTTTTCTATTAAGCCACACCCGTTTTTAAGCCCCTCCCACCGTTTTAAGCCCCTCCCACTTTTCTATTAAGCCCCCCCACTTTTCTATTAAGCCACGCCCATTTTTAAGCCCCTCCCACCGTTTTTAAGCCACTCCCACTTTTAAACCCCACCCACTTTCAACCCTCACTTTCAACCCTAACCCTAACCCAACCATCACTTTCAACCCTAACCCTAACCCTAACCCTAATCCAACCCTCACTTTTAACCCTAACCCTAACTCCACCCACTTTTAAGCCCCTCCCACTTTTCTATTAAGCCCCGCCCACTTTTCTATTAAGCCACACCTATTTTTAAGCCCCTCCCATCGTTTTAAGCCCCTCCCACTTTTCTATTAAGCCCCTCCCACTTTTCTATTAAGCCCCTCCCACTTTTCTATTAAGCCACACCCGTTTTTAAGCCCCTCCCACCGTTTTAAGCCCCTCCCACTTTTCTATTAAGCCCCTCCCACTTTTCTATTAAGCCACACCCATTTTTAAGCCCCTCCCACCGTTTTAAGCCCCTCCCACTTTTCTATTAAGCCCCTCCCACTTTTCTATTAAGCCACACCTATTTTTAAGCCCCTCCCACCGTTTTAAGCCCCTCCCACTTTCTATTAAGCCCCTCCCACTTTTCTATTAAGCTCCGCCCATTTTCCCATTGAGCCACACCTATTTTTAAGCCCCTCCCACCGTTTTTAAGCCCCTCCCACTTTTCTATTAAGCCCCTCCCACTTTTCTATTAAGCCACCCTATTTTTAAGCCCCTCCCACTTTCTATTAAGCCCCTCCCACTTTTCTATTAAGCCCCGCCCACTTTTCTATAAAGCCACACCCATTTTTAAGCCCCTCCCACCGTTTTAAGCCCCTCCCACTTTTCTATTAAGCCCCCCCACTTTTCTATTAAGCCACGCCCATTTTTAAGCCCCTCCCACCGTTTTTAAGCCACTCCCACTTTTAAACCCCACCCACTTTCAACCCTCACTTTCAACCCTAACCCTAACCCAACCATCACTTTCAACCCTAACCCTAACCCTAACCCTAATCCAACCCTCACTTTTAACCCTAACCCTAACTCCACCCACTTTTAAGCCCCTCCCACTTTTCTATTAAGCCCCGCCAACTTTTCTATTAAGCCACACCTATTTTTAAGCCCCTCCCATCGTTTTAAGCCCCTCCCACTTTTCTATTAAGCCCCTCCACTTTTCTATTAAGCCCCTCCCACTTTTCTATTAAGCCACACCCGTTTTTAAGCCCCTCCCACCGTTTTAAAGCCCCTCCCACTTTTCTATTAAGCCCTCCCACTTTCTATTAAGCCACACCATTTTTAAGCCCCTCCCACCGTTTTTAAGCCCCTCCCACTTTTCTATTAAGCCACACCCACTTTTCTATTAAGCCACACCTATTTTTAAGCCCTCCCACCGTTTTAAGCCCCTCCCACTTTCTATTAAGCCCCTCCCACTTTTCTATTAAGCTCCGCCATTTTTCCGTTGAGCCACACCTATTTTTAAGCCCCTCCCACCGTTTTTAAGCCCCTCCCACTTTTCTATTAAGCCCCTCCCACTTTTCTATTAAGCCACGCCTATTTTTAAGCCCTCCCACTTTCTATTAAGCCCCTCCCACTTTTCTATAAAGCCCCGCCCACTTTTCTATAAAGCCACACCCATTTTTAAGCCCCTCCCACCGTTTAAGCCCCTCCCACTTTTCTATTAAGCCCCCCCACTTTTCTATTAAGCCACGCCCATTTTTAAGCCCCTCCCACCGTTTTTAAGCCACTCCCACTTTTAAACCCCACCCACTTTCAACCCTCACTTTCAACCCTAACCCTAACCCAACCATCACTTTCAACCCTAACCCTAACCCTAACCCTAATCCAACCCTCACTTTTAACCCTAACCCTAACTCCACCCACTTTTAAGCCCCTCCCACCGTTTTAAGCCCCTCCCACTTTTCTATTAAGCCACACCCACTTTTCTATTAAGCCACACCTATTTTTAAGCCCTCCCACCGTTTTAAGCCCCTCCCACTTTCTATTAAGCCCCTCCCACTTTTCTATTAAGCTCCGCCCATTTTTCCGTTGAGCCACACCTATTTTTAAGCCCCTCCCACCGTTTTTAAGCCCCTCCCACTTTTCTATTAAGCCCTCCCACTTTTCTATTAAGCCACGCCTATTTTTAAGCCCCTCCCACTTTCTATTAAGCCCCTCCCACTTTTCTATTAAGCCCCGCCCACTTTTCTATAAAGCCACACCCATTTTTAAGCCCTCCCACCGTTTTAAGCCCCTCCCACTTTTCTATTAAGCCCCCCCACTTTTCTATTAAGCCACGCCCATTTTTAAGCCCCTCCCACCGTTTTTAAGCCACTCCCACTTTTAAACCCACCCACTTTCAACCCTCACTTTCAACCCTAACCCTAACCCAACCATCACTTTCAACCCTAACCCTAACCCTAACCCTAACCCTAACCCTAAGTGTCAACCCTAACCCTAACCCTAACTTTGAACCCTAACCCTAACTTTTGAACCCTAACCCTAACTCTTCTCTGATTGGTTAGTACCCAAATGAGTCACATACCTAAATTTTCGTATTCCCCTATAACCCTGGGCCAAACAAAAATAGAAAAATAATCCTAAGTGTCAACCCTAACCCTAACTTTGAACCCTAACCCTAACTTTGAACCCTAACCCTACTCTTCTCTGATTGGTTAGTACCCAAATGAGTCACATACCTAAATTTTCGTATTCCCCTATAACCCTAACCCTAACCCTAACTTTGAACCCTAACCCTAACTTTGAACCCTAACCCTAACTCTTCTCTGATTGGTTAGTACCCAAATGAGTCACATACCTAAATTTTCGTATTCCCCTATAACCGTATTCCCCTATAACCCTAACCCTAAACCCTAAACCCTAAACCCTAACCCTAAGACATGCAGATGAGCATACAGTTATATTTGCATATTTGCTTTCCTGTGGAGGGTTTTTTGTCACTTTTTTTACTCACCATAACTTAACTCAGTATTATGGTTTAGCCTATCCCATAGCCTCTCTTGCATTCCCAGTAAAATCAACCCCACACTGATGAGACCCATCAAGGTCGAAACAGCTGTCTGTGGGTGGTTTTCTGGGTATGCACCTTAACCCTGGCTGTGCTCAAAGCTGTGACCATGCAGCAAGCTTAAGCCTATAGGGAACCATGTTAAAAATGGTTATTGAGGCAAAAAGTGACACTGTGCTCATTTGCATGTCATTTCCCAGAATCCCTTGCTGCAGTGGAAGTGCTGTATGCTGGGTGATGATGGGGAAAGGCGGGGGTTGCAGACCTGCCTAAGACATGCAGATGAGCATACAGTTATATTTGCATATTTGCTTTCCTGTGGAGGGTTTTTGTCACTTTTTTTACTCACCATAACTTAACTCAGTATTACGGTTTTATATATATATATATATATATATAATATATATATATATATATAAAGCAACTGTAAATATTACTGTATGTTCATTTGCATGTCTTAGACAGGTCTGCAACCCTGTCTTTCCCCATTGTCACCCAGCATACAGCGCTTCCACTGCAGCAAGGGATTCTGGGAAATGACATGCAAATGAGCACTCAGTGCCACCTTTTGTCTCAAGCTCGTATTACACATATATATATGTGTGTGTGTGTGTATATATATATATGTATATGTATATTAGTGTGTGTGTGTGTGTGTATCTATATGTATGTATGTATGTGTGTGTTATATCTACTATATATTTGTGAAAGCACTGTATGTTTGTCTGAATGGCCTGTGTCCCTAGGGGAAATCTCATTGGTCCCTTGGGCCGCCTGCCCCTCGCACCTCTCATTGGCCTGAGGCGGAGTGACGGGCCAAAACACACACACACACACACACACACACACACTACACACACACACACACAGCGCTCATCGTTACCCCCGCGCACCTCCTCCTCTCCCCAGTTCTCCCGGTTTCCCGCACTTTTTACTCCCCCCCTCCTCCCCCCCGGCGCCGCTACAGTCACGGCTCTCAGCACCCATAGGCCACTCCCTCACCCGGCGCTCTCCTCCCCCCCCTCCCTCCCCCCCCCCACACACACACAGAGCACGCGGCTCTCCCCTCACCCGGCGCTCTCCCTCACCCCCCCCCCCCCACACAGAGCACGCGGCTCTCCCCTCACCAGGCGCTCTCCCTCACCCCCCCCCCCCACACAGAGCACGCGGCTCTCCCCTCACCCGGCGCTTTCCCTCACCCCCCCCCACACACACACAGAGCACGCGGCTCTCCCCTCACCCGGCGCTCTCCCCCCCCCACACACAACAGAGCACGCGGCTCTCTCCTCACCCGGCGCTCTCCCTCACCCCCCCCCCCACACACACACAGAGCACGCGGCTCTCCCCTCACCCGGTGCTCTCCCTCACCCCCCCCCCCACACACAGAGCACGCGGCTCTCCCCTCACCTGGCGCTCTCCCTCACCCCCCCCCCACACACAGAGCACATGACTCTCCCCCCCCCCTCCCACACACAGAGCACGCGGCTCTCCCCTCACCCGGCGCTCTCCCTCACCCCCCCCCTCCACACAGAGCACGTGGCTCTCCCCTCACCCGGTGCTCTCCCCTCACCGCCCCCCCCCCACACAGATCATGCGGCTCTCCCCCTCACCCGGCGCTCTCCCTCACCCCCCCCACACACACAGAGCACGCGGCTCTACCCTCACCCGGCACTCTCCCCCCCCCCCACACACAGAGCACGCGGCTCTCCCCTCACACGGCGCTCTCCCTCACCCCCCCACACACACAGAGCACGCGGCTCTCCCCTCACCCGGCGCTCTCCCTCACCCCCCCACACACACAGAGCACGCGGCTCTACCCTCACCCGGCGCTCTCCCTCACCCCCCCTCCCCACACAGAGCACGTGGCTCTCCCCCTCACCAGGCACTCTCCCCCCCCCCCCCCCACACACACACAGACACGCGGCTCTCCCCTCACCCGGCGCTCTCCCTCACCCCCCCCCCCACACACAAACACAGAGCACGCAGCTCTCCCCTCACCCCTCACCCGGCGCTCTCCCTCACCCCCCCCCCCCCCCACACACAGAGCACGCGGCTCTCCCCTCACCCGGCGCTCTCCTCACCACCCCCCCCCCCACACACAGAGCATGCGGCTCTCCCCTCACCCAGTGCTCTCCCCCCCCCCCCCACACACAGAGCACGCGGCTCTCCCCTCACCCGGCGATCTCCCTCACCCCCCCCCCCACACACAGAGCACGCGGCTCTCCCTCACCCGGCATTCTCCCTCACCCCCCCCCCCACAGAGCACGCGGCTCTCCCCTCACCCGGCGCTCTCCCCCCCCCCCCAGACACAGAGCACGCGGCTCTCCCCTCACACAGGCCGCTACCCGTCCCCGTGGGCGCACCTCCGGCTGTCTCCGCCTCTCCTCCGGCTCTTTCCACCTCTCCCCGCGGGAGGCGCAGCACCTCCTCACCGGAGCGTCTCAGCCTCGCCGCGGAGGAGCGGGAGGTGGAGGTGAGTACACGCAGGGGAATGGGTTATTTAACGCGTCCCTGACAAAGAGTATATAAAAATATATACTGGCCCTTTTTTGATTTCCTGGTTGCTGCTTGACTTCGGAGAAGGGAATCCCGTCTCCTTCTTAGCGTGGCAGTTGTGGTGTGAAGATAGTCAGCGCAAACCTCACAGGCCTCCCGATGTCGATGGAACCGAATGAAATAAAAGGATATGGATAAAAAAGAATTAAAATCTCAGTGTATTAGATACACATGTGGGGGATGGGGGAAGAGGGGGGGGGAAGGGGGAGGGGGGTGAGGGCAGGGGGTGGGAGCAAGGAGGAGGATAATGCTGGAGGGGTTGATAATTGGTTTTCCACTTTAACTAATCAAAGAATACATAAAATTATGGATTCAGTGACTCACACGGGCTTGTGTGGTGTCTCTCCCTCAACGCTGACTGTAGTGGATTTATTACAGACTCATATGCTGGAGTCTCAATATACATAAAACTCACACGGCCTGATGTGAGTCCTTGTCCTCAGAGGGTGATGTCCTGTATGGATGGTGTCTGGGTTGTCTCAGCAGAATTATCCCCCGATGGGTGTAGTGTGTGAGTGTCTCCTCTCCCCGTTTCCCAGATGACCAAAAGGAGTGTATGCCAACAAGGGTTAACAACAATAAAAAAGGTCTTTAATGGGTATACAGTGGAGACATAAGCATATGAAATGCAAACATGTGGTGAACCATAAAAAGTATAGAACAATCTATGACAAAATGAAATAAATTATACTAAGACACAATGAAATAAAATAAAATAAGACACAATGAAATAAAATGAAATAAAGCAAACACAAGGACTACACTCACACTTGAAGTCAAATAAAATGGCCCAGCCTCAGCCGCTCGGTACACTCCTGCACGGTCTCCTCCTCCGTTCTTGTTCCCACTGGCGCGTCCGGCAGCGGAACCGGAAGAGGGGATCTGCACCGGATGTCCTGTAGTGTGCTGGGTCCCTCTCTCAATGAGCTCCGGCAATGTTTCGCAATAAGCTTCGTCAGGTTCCTGCCGGATGCTCATTGTGTGCTGTATATATAGGTATCCCCCTTTAGTTAATTGGTTGATCACCTGTTTCTGATTAAAATTAAAACGGAGTAAAAATGACTATTTTATGTCTTTATAAGTGTTGCCGTTATTAGCCCTTAGTATTTATGGTAACCGGATGGTGGATTTCAACTTTGTAAGAAGAGATTGCATAATAAAAGTTGCATAGTAGAAGTTGCATAATGATCTTTACCCAGCACTAATTAAAAATGGGTGTTCAAACAGACTTAGTTTTTCTTTCAATTGCGCGACTATCTGGTGGGAACAGTATTTTCGAAATAATCACAATGTTAGGAACCATTAAAATCCTCCGTGAGTCACTCCTTTTAAACTTTTTTTGCTCTTAGTTAAAATCTTGCCATTCGTGATACAATGGTGCCACCATGTGGCTAAACGTGAAAATTACATCTACCTTGACATTGCAAAATCATATTTCTTGCTGTGGGCAGTATGCCCTACATTTGTACAAAACACATTTAGAATGGTTATAAAGAGTGGTGTATTAGAAAGGTATTTTAAAAAATAGGGAAAAAGGGTTTAGAACCTAATGATTTGGCAGGCACATTTGAAATGATTCAGGGAACATCTAAAAACCTTTCCTTCCTTGGAAGAGCAAGAATAAGTATACATACACAATTAAAACCTAATGTGGCTCAATCCTTAGGATGGAGAACCCTGGAGAGGTCGTTCAGCTAACTAGACATCATTTAATGGATAGCTCTTAGGAAATAGTAGATCAAAAACCAAATATTGGAGTGCTCATTCAGATAGCTGGAGTAACTCCGTGTTTCACTTCACACTTAGATGATTTGCAGTCTGATAAAAACTTTATCATGGTTTAAACCATGGTGCCACCTTGTGGCTGTGTGTGGAAATTACATTGACATTGTCATTTCTAATAGTAAGTCTTTGAAACTTAAAAGATGTTCAGGGTTATTCGTTGCTAGTTTCTAACTTCAAATCTGCTTGCAGTTTCATACAGAGTGAGTTCATTAGTTGTCCCGATGATGTGCATCACTTTTGGTCCTCGAGGGTAGGTTCAAGGTGGATTCTTATACGATACGCACTCCCCTATATGAAATGGGATGGGAGAGGAATCAGTGTGTGTTTGGACATGCTTCTGGAATGATTTTTTTTAAATGACTTTTAAAAATGATTTTTAAAAATGATTTTTAAAAAGGGGGAAATGGAAACAAATCAATGTGTGTTCAAAGAAAGGCTGCAATGTCTATATCTACGTTAAGGCCTGCGGGTGCCAGGCTTTTCAGTTTGTATATCCAAAAAGTTTCTTTTCGCGATAGAGATGTCAGTCTGTCCCCTCCCCTCCAATGAGGGGGGACTACTTCGATGCCCCTGAATTCAAGGCCTGATGGGTCTCCTTGGTGATGCAGTGCAAAATGCTTTGAGACGCTATGTGTCATTAATTTGCGTCTAATGTTCCCTAGGTGTTCCAGAATGCGTACCCGTAGTGGTCTACGGGTACGTCCTACATACTGGAGTCCACAGGGGCAATTTAAAAGGTAAACTACGAATTCTGATTTACAGTTGATAAAACTGGTGATTTTAAACTGTTCTCCTGTTATTTTAGAGATGAACTGAATTTTTTCTTTGGTTCCCTGTTTGCATGCTTTGCAAGAATTACATCTATGGAAACCTTTAACTTTTTGTAGCCAGTTGGGATCATGGCCTGTTGCACTATTTTCTGGCCTAAAAAGGCTTGGTGCTAACCTTCTTTTGATATTGTCAGCCCTCTTATAGATGACTCTCGGCTTCCCTGGAAGATAATCCTTCAGAGTGGGGTCTCCTTGTAGGAGATGCCAGTGTTTATTCAGAATTTGTTGTATGCTTCCTGCATCTTGGCTGTACTGTGTTAAAAAAGCTATGCTGAACTCCTCTTTGGGCTTTGGTGGATTTGTTTTGAGGATTTCACTACGTTTGAGCTTCCCTACATCTCTTATTGCTATATCCATTTTGTCGTTATCATAGTTTTTAGCAATGAAGCGGTTTTTAAGTATATTGGATTGCTCCCTATAGACATTATCATCGCTACAGTTTCTCCTAATTCTGCGAAACTGTCCTGGGGGTATGTTCTTTAACCAATTTTTGTGGTGGCAACTGGTGTTGAGTAAGTAATTGTTACAGTCTACTGTTTTGAAGAAAGTTTTGGTCTTAAGTACATTGTCTTCTATATAGATTGTCAGATCTAAGAAGTCTACTGAGTTAATTCCTATACACGACGTGAAAGCCAAATTTCTCTCATTATTGTTAATGTAATTTAAGAAGTGATTCAAGCTTTCGCTACTGCCTTTCCAGATGAAGAACACATCATCGATGTATCTTCGCCACAGGACGAGATCCGCACCATAATTATGGTCCGACCAGATGGTATCGGTCTCCCAATTGTCCATGAACAAGTTGGCATAACTTGGTGCGAATTTCGTACCCATCGCTGTACCACATTTTTGTAAAAAGTAGGTTCCATCGAAATTAAAAAGGTTGTGTTTAAGAATAAAATTGATACTTTCTAAAATAAAGCGTTGCTGTTCCATTTTAACCGTTTTATCGCTTGTTATTGTCCTATTGATGGCTTCGATTCCATCATCATGCTTTATGGATGTGTATAATGAAGTTACGTCACAAGTGCACATTTTATAGTCTTCTTGCCAGACTATCTGTTCCAATATATTAAGAATTTGCGTGGTATCTCTAAGGTAAGACCGCATCTCCGCAACATATGGTTGCAGGAAGCCATCTATATACTCTGATAGTCGCGACGTGAGCGAGCCTATCCCAGAGATGATGGGTCTCCCTGGTGGTGCTTCCATGTTTTTGTGTATTTTAGGTAGAAAGTAGAATATCGGCATAACTGGGAACTTGACATTAAGATAGTCATATTCTTTCTCATTTAGGACTCCTGTCGTCCTGCCTTTATCTAGCAGAGTGAGGAATTCTGTACAGAATTCTTTATGCGGATTCGTCTTAAGACGTGCATAGGTGACGTCGTCCGACAGTATCCTCTCTGCTTCTCCTTTATAGTAGACAGTGTCCATAATGACTACCCCTCCCCCCTTGTCTGCTTGTTTGAATGTGATTCCCTTATCCTTTTCTAAGTTTTGTAGAGCGATTTTTTTCTTTAAGTGTTAGATTATTTTTTGTTAGCTTAGTCGTATTCGAGGTCAGTCTGTCAAAATCCTCCTGTATTTTCTGATGGAATACTTCAAGATTATGGCCTTTCGCCCAACTAGGATAGAATTTAGACTTATTTTTGAGGTTGGAATGTTTGAACTCATCACTCTCTATGTGCAAATTAGTATTACTGCTCACTATCTCCCTGGTTTGTGCATCTTTTGAGATGAAGAATTTCTTAAGTGTAAGCTGTCTAATATACTTGTGTGCGTCTATATACAGATTGAAGCTATTCGCCTTTGCGACTGGAGCGAAGTTTAACCCCTTTTTTATTAGGTTACATTCATCTATATTAAGTTCTTTTTTAGTCAGGTTGAATATGTTATTTAGATCGCTGCTCTTTTTCTGTGTTCTTCGTCCTCCCCGCTTTCCTCGTGTGGTCTTTTTCTGAGTTTTGTATTTGGTGTTTCTATTTCCTTCTGGTCTTCTAACACTAGGAAGCGATTCTGAGTGGCTAGGGGTGGAGGTTTTTTTGTATGGGCCTGTTCTAAAAAATGCCCTGCGTGTGGTCGGGGTGATCTTTGCTCTCTCCCATAGCCCTGCTCCTTGTCCTGTCGTTCCCTGTGTGTTGCCCTCTGTTCCCTATAGGGGGATCTGCGTTCCCTTCTTTGGCTTTGTTCCCTCTGGTGTTTGTGGGGTGACCGGTAGTGTCTCCTTTGGCTCTCTTCTCTCTCATAGCGTCTCTCTCTATATTCTCGATTGGACCCATAATGTTTGTAGGGTGATCTAGGGTCCCTATCCCTGCTCCGTTCTCTTTCATACCTGTTGTCACGACGTTCAAGTGGTGATCTTGCTCTGTAATTGTATGTGGCTGGCTTAGTTGTATGATACCTTTCCTGATACTCCTTTGCTTTAGAATAGTAATTGTGGCTCTCTCCCTGATCCTCTCTGTCTCTATCATTTTTCTTGGTCTCATCCCTTTTGTGACTTGCTGCGTCTTTGATTGTGTGGGTTTTGGTTTCCTTATTTTCTCTGGGTGTTACTAGGGTGTCCGCTTCCTGGCGTCTAGTTGGATTTTGTCTAGCCTCAGTATTAAATGCCACACTTTTGTTGTTTTCATATTTTGGATAGTTCTTATATCTATCTGGATTTGTTGGATAGCTTGATATGTTAGGTCTTGAATTTTGGTGTTTGGTGCTACCTTCCCTACTCCTATATTCAAACATTTTCCTATCCCTTGGTGTGCTACAGTAGGTGGGACCAATGTGACCTTTTGCCACCTGGGGTTGGACCCCACTACATAGTCTTCCTCATCTCGTCTAAATTTTTTATTCTTAGACTCTATTAGGTTTTTTTCTATGGCGTCTATTTCATCCGCTAGTTTTTTGTCCCTAGTTAGGAAAGTGGGATTATCTGTGGAGATTTCTAGTCTTCTCTGAATTAATGTTACTTCTTGATCGATTTCTAATAGGGTCTTTGTATGGTGTTTGACGATAAGTTTCATTAAGCTGAATGAACAAGCATCCATGGCTTCCTCCCATTGTACATTATATTCTATGTCTGCTAAATCGAAAGATGATTTTTTATCAAACCGTAAACCCCTCGGGATACGTTTAATGGCTAAGTATTTTTCTAGGTAGACTTTGTCCCAGACCTTCTTGGTCTCTTTCTTGAGTAAATTCTCAAGTTTGTCGAATTCGTTGTTTATTGTTTCTATATCTCCCATCTCCGCTGACTCAATTTCCCTCATTTTGTTTTCTATGTTATTACTTCTGAAAATTCTTTTTGTGAACACACTCTCCTTGATTTCGACCGAATCTTCTATCTCTATGGCTGCTTCTTCCATATTGAGATTGTCTGTGTGGGTTGCTGCCACCAGGATGGGATTAGAAAAGCCTGGAGGTTGTTTGAACTGGGGCGCTCCCTAGGATTTGTGGCGGAGAAAGTGCTGCAACGCCTAAGCTATTCAAATAAATTGGAATATAGATATGTGATTGTGTACGAAGTGTAAAAGAGTATATAAAAATATATACTGGCCCTTTTTTGATTTCCTGGTTGCTGCTTGACTTCGGAGAAGGGAATCCCGTCTCCTTCTTAGCGTGGCAGTTGTGGTGTGAAGATAGTCAGCGCAAACCTCACGGGCCTCCCGATGTCGATGGAACCGAATGAAATAAAAGGATATGGATAAAAAAGAATTAAAATCTCAGTGTATTAGATACACATGTGGGGGATGGGGAAGAGGGGGGGGGGGGAAAGGGGGAGGGGGGTGAGGGCAGGGGGTGGGAGCAAGGAGGAGGATAATGCTGGAGGGGTTGATAATTGGTTTTCCACTTTAACTAATCAAAGAATACATAAAATTATGGATTCAGTGACTCACACGGGCTTGTGTGGTGTCTCTCCCTCAACGCTGACTGTAGTGGATTTATTACAGACTCATATGCTGGAGTCTCAATATACATAAAACTCACACGGCCTGATGTGAGTCCTTGTCCTCAGAGGGTGATGTCCTGTATGGATGGTGTCTGGGTTGTCTCAGCAGAATTATCCCCCGATGGGTGTAGTGTGTGAGTGTCGCCTCTCCCCGTTTCCCAGATGACCAAAAGGAGTGTATGCCAACAAGGGTTAACAACAATAAAAAAGGTCTTTAATGGGTATACAGTGGAGACATAAGCATATGAAATGCAAACATGTGGTGTTTTATTTCATTCGGTTCCATCGACATCGGGAGGCCCGTGAGGTTTGCGCTGACTATCTTCACACCACAACTGCCACGCTAAGAAGGAGACGGGATTCCCTTCTCCGAAGTCAAGCAGCAACCAGGAAATCAAAAAAGGGCCAGTATATATTTTTATATACTCTTTTACACTTCGTACACAATCACATATCTATATTCCAATTTATTTGAATAGCTTAGGCGTTGCAGCACTTTCTCCGCCACAAATCCTAGGGAGCGCCCCAGTTCAAACAACCTCCAGGCTTTTCTAATCCCATCCTGGTGGCAGCACCCCACACAGACAATCTCAATATGGAAGAAGCAGCCATAGAGATAGAAGATTCGGTCGAAATCAAGGAGAGTGTGTTCACAAAAAGAATTTTCAGAAGTAATAACATAGAAAACAAAATGAGGGAAATTGAGTCAGCGGAGATGGGAGATATAGAAACAATAAACAACGAATTCGACAAACTTGAGAATTTACTCAAGAAAGAGACCAAGAAGGTCTGGGACAAAGTCTACCTAGAAAAATACTTAGCCATTAAACGTATCCCGAGGGGTTTACGGTTTGATAAAAAATCATCTTTCGATTTAGCAGACATAGAATATAATGTACAATGGGAGGAAGCCATGGATGCTTGTTCATTCAGCTTAATGAAACTTATCGTCAAACACCATACAAAGACCCTATTAGAAATCGATCAAGAAGTAACATTAATTCAGAGAAGACTAGAAATCTCCACAGATAATCCCACTTTCCTAACTAGGGACAAAAATCTAGCGGATGAAATAGACGCCATAGAAAAAAACCTAATAGAGTCTAAGAATAAAAAATTTAGACGAGATGAGGAAGACTATGTAGTGGGGTCCAACCCCAGGTGGCAAAAGGTCACATTGGTCCCACCTAGCACACCAAGGGATAGGAAAATGTTTTAATATAGGAGTAGGGAAGGTAGCACCAAACACCAAAATTCAAGACCTAACATATCAAGCTATCCAACAAATCCAGATAGATATAAGAACTATCCAAAATATGAAAACAACAAAAGTGTGGCCATTTAATACTGAGGCTAGACAAAATCCAACTAGACGCCAGGAAGCGGACACCCTAGTAACACCCAGAGAAAATAAGGAAACCAAAACCCACACAATCAAAGACGCAGCAAGTCACAAAAGGGATGAGACCAAGAAAAATGATAGAGACAGAGAGGATCAGGGAGAGAGCCACAATTACTATTCTAAAGCAAAGGAGTATCAGGAAAGGTATCATACAACTAAGCCAGCCACATACAATTACAGAGCAAGATCACCACTTGAACGTCGTGACAACAGGTATGAAAGAGAACGGAGCAGGGATAGGGGACCTAGATCACCCTACAAACATTATGGGTCCAATCGAGAATATAGAGAGAGACGCTATGAGAGAGAAGAGAGCCAAAGGAGACACTACCGGTCACCCCACAAACACCAGAGGGAACAAAGCCAAAGAAGGGAACGCAGATCCCCCTATAGGAATAGGGGGATGCGGCCCACAACGAATATTTTTGCGTCCCAGCCAATGTGTCCCGGTTACGGCGGCGGTGAGGAGGATGCGGCTGCTGGTAAGTATTCTCTGTGTGAGTGAATGCTGCCGGGGGATTGGATGAAGAGCTGCATGGGTTGAAATGAAGGAGGCGGGGCTTAGAATGCCGGCCGGGATGAAGGGGATTGGTCGCAAGCAGGTCTGAGGAAGCCGGGGGCGGGGCTTCCGCTTTGTGCAGAGCAGACGGTGAGTGTGTGTGTCTGCCTTCCCGCTCCTGGCTCCTCTGCCTGCTGCGCGGTTTCCCCGCCGGGCGGGCAGCCACAGGGACTATTCTGGAGGCCAGGGTCATGTGTAGGATGATTAGCCCAGATAGGTTCAACTCGGCCCTCTTTGCAAAACGCAACAAGTCCTGTATATTTTCTTCACTTTATTTTAGGGAAAGTGGCAACAAAGACAGGCACTTGTGGAAGAGATATTTGTGATGGGATAAAGTTTCTCTGTGGGTGATTTGTAGTAAGGGCAGGTGAAAAGGGTAATCCTGCCACTAGAGCAGTTACAGAAGGTACTCACTCAGCCAGTGATAATGGTGGAAAGGAAGTCCCAATGTATTCTGGGTAGCAAGATAGCCTGGGACAGACCATCTGTGGGCAGAGCAGCGGGGGAGAAAACAGACTAGCCCATTTGGGAGAGAGGCTGGGGTTGCTATAGCAACTCACTGAAATGTCTAAGGAAACCACAACATGTAGCAATAATGTTGCATTTCTAATACAGCAAGCTGCTGGGACAGGGGAAAATGACAGGCAACTGAACACGGGAGAAATGAATCCCATAAACTAAAGGAGAGACAGAGGAATGTGGAATCTAGTTCCAGGACAGAGACGCTCACCCCCCTTTGCCACTCACCCCCCTTTGGCGTTCACCCCCTTTGGTGCTCATCCCCCTTGCCGCTCACCCCCCTTGCCGCTCACCCCCCTTGCCGCTCACCCCCCTTGGCGCTCAGCCCCCTTGCCGCGTTGCCCCACCTGGCCGCTCGCACCCTTGGCGCTCTCCCCCTTGCCGCTCACCCCCCTTGCCGCTTGCCCCCTTGGCGCTCCCCCCTTGCACCCTTGGCGCTCCCTTGGCACCCGGTCTCCTTGGTGCGGGAAATGGGCGTGGGGGCGGGCAGTGGTGGTGCGCGATCGCTGGCGGGCGTTTGGTGCAGCGGGAGGCTCAGAAGCAGGCCTTTCCTCTGTCATCCCCCCCCCCCCTCCAGTCACTCACATCCGCGCTGTACTCCACTTTGTGTGCGTGTGTGGGGGGGGGGAGAGTGTGTGTGTGGGGGGGGAGGGAGAGTGTGTTTGGGGGGGAGGGAGAGTGTGTGTGTGGGGGGGGAGAGTGTGTGTGTGGGGGGGGGGAGTGTGTGTTGGGGGGGAGAGTGTGTGGCGGGGGGAGGGAGAGTGTGTGTGTGTGGGGGGGAGAGTGTGTGTGGGGGCGGAGTGTGTTGGGGCGGAGTGTGTGGGGGGGAGTGTGTGTGGGGAGAGAGTGTGTGTGGGGGGGGGAGAGTGTGTGTGTGGGGTTGGTGAGAGTGTGTGTGTGGGGGGGGAGTGTGTGTGTGGGGGGGAGTGTGTGTGTGGGGGGGAGAGTGTGTGTGGGGGGGGGAGAGTGTGTGTGTGGGGGGGGGAGAGTGAGTGAGTGTGTGTGGGGGGGGCGGGAGAGTGTGTGTTTGTTGGGGGAAGGGAGAGTGTGTGGGGGGAGGGAGAGTGTATGTGTGTGGGGGGGAGAGCGTGTGTGTGTGGGGGGGAATGTGTGTGGGGGGGGAGAGTGTGTGTGTGGGGGGAGTGTTTGGTGGGGGAGTGTGTGTGTGTGGGAGGATAGTGTGTGTGTGGGGGGGGGGAGAGTGTGTGTGTGTGGGAGGGGGAGTGTGTGTTGGGGGGGAGAGTGTGTGGCAGGGGGAGGGAGAGTGTGTGTGTGTGGGGGGGGGAAAGTGTGTGTGTGTGTGGGGGGGGAGTGTTTGTTGGGGGGGAGAGTGTGTGGCAGGGGGAGGGAGAGTGTGTGTGTGTGGGGGGGAGAGTGTGTGTGTGGGGGGGAGTGTGTGGGGGGGGAGTGTGTGTGGGGGGGGAGAGTGTTTGTGTGTGGGGAGGTGAGTGTGGGGATGGGGGGGGGAGAGTGTGTGTGTGGGGGGGAGAGTGTGTGTGTGTGGGGGGGAGAGTGTGTGTGGGAGGGGGAGAGTGTGTGTGGGAGGGGGAGAGTGTGTGTGTGGGGGGGGAGAGTGTGTGGGGGGGGAGAGTGTGTGTATGGGGGGGAAAGAGTGAGTGTGTGTGTGGGGGGGAGGGAGAGTGTGTTTGTGGGGGGGAAGGGAGAGTGTGTGGGGGAGGGAGAGTGTGTGTGGGGGGGAGAGTGTGTGTGTGTGTGTGGGGGAATGTGTGTGGGGGGGGGAGAGTGTGTGTGTGGTGGGGGAGTGTGTGTGTGGGGGGAGAGTGTGTGGGGGGGGGAAGAGAGAGTGGAGGAGGGGGGGGAGTGTGTGTGGGGAGGGGGGAGAGTGTGTGTGTGGGAGGGAGAGTGAGTGTGTGTGTGTGGGGGGGGAGGGAGAGTATGTGTGTGGGGGGGAGTGTGTGTGCGGGGGAGGGAGTGTGTGTGTGGTGTGTGGGGGGGGGGGAGAGTGTGTGTGTGTGGGGGGGGGGAGTGTGTGTGTGTGTGGGGGGGAGAGTGTGGTGTGTGGGGGGGGAGAGTGTGTGGGGGGGGGGACAGTGTGTGTGTGTAGGGGGGGGGAGAGTGTGTTTGTTGGGGGA
>NW_027455191.1:0-42748 GCF_040206685.1 Ascaphus truei
TCAGTGCCAGTCAGTGTCTTTACTCACTGAGCCGCTCCCTCTCCTGCTTCACACTCACTGCCAGTCAGTGTCTTTACTCACTGAGCCGCTCCCTCTCCTGCTTCACACTCAGTGCCAGTCAGTGTCTTTACTCACTGAGCCGCTCCTTCTCCTGCTTCACACTCACTGCCAGTCAGTGTCTTTACTCACTGAGCCGCTCCTGCCCCTGCTTCACACTCAGTGCCAGTCAGTGTCATTACTGAGCCGCTCCCTCTTCTGCTTCCCACTCACTGCCAGTCAGTGTCTTTACTCACTGAGCCGCTCCTTCGTCTGCTTCACACTCAGTGCCAGTCAGTGTCTTTACTCACTGAGCCGCTCCCTCTCCTGCTTCACACTCAGTGCCAGTCAGTGTCTTTACTCGCTGAGCCGCTCCCTCTCCTGCTTCACACTCAGTGCCAGTCAGTGTCTTTACTCACTGAGCCGCTCCTTCCCAGCTTCACACTCAGTGTCTTTACTCACTGAGCCGCTCCTTCTCTTGCTTCACACTCAGTGCCAGTCAGTGTCTTTACTCACTGAGCCGCTCCCTCTCCTGCTTCACACTCACTGCCAGTCAGTGTCTTTACTCACTGAGCCGCTCCCTCTCCTGCTTCACACTCAGTGCCAGTCAGTGTCTTTACTCACTGAGCCGCTCCCTCTCCTGCTTCACACTCAGTGCCAGTCAGTGTCTTTACTCACTGAGCCGCTCCTTCCCCTGCTTCACACTCAGTGCCAGTCAGTGTCTTTACTCACTGAGCCGCTCCTTCTCCTGCTTCACACTCGGTGCCAGTCAGTGTCTTTACTCACTGAGCCGCGCCTTCTCCTGCTTCACACTCACTGCCATTCAGTATCTTTACTCACTGAGCCGCTCCTTCGCCTGCTTCACACTCACTGCCATTCAGTGTCTTTACTCTCTGAGCCGCTCCTTCGCCTGCTTCACACTCACTGCCAGTCAGTGTCTTTACTCACTGAGCCGCTCCTTCTCCTGCTTCACACTCAGTGCCAGTCAGTGCCGTTACTCACTGAGCCGCTCCTTCTCCTGCGTCACACTCAGTGCCAGTCAGTGTCTTTACTCACTGAGCCGCTCCTTTTCCTGCGTCACACTCAGTGCCAGTCAGTGTCTTTACTCACTGAGCCGCTCCTTTTCCTGCTTCACACTCACTGCCAGTCAGTGTCTTTACTCACTGAGCCGCTCCCTCTCCTGCTTCATACTCAGTGCCAGTCAGTGTCTTTACTCACTGAGCCGCTCCTTCTCCTGCTCCACACTCAGTGCCAGTCAGTGTCTTTACTCACTGAGCCGCTCCTTCTCCTGCTTCACACTCAGTGCCAGTCAGTGTCTTTACTCACTGAGCCGCTCCCTCTCCTGCTTCACACTCAGTGCCAGTAAGTGTCTTTACTCACTGAGCCGCTCCTTCTCCTGCTTCACACTCAGTGCCAGTCAGTGTCTTTACTCACTGAGCCGCTCCTTCTCCTGCTTCACACTCAGTGCCAGTCAGTGTCTTTACTCACTGAGCCGCGCCTTCTCCTGCTTCACACTCACTGCCAGTCAGTGTCTTTACTCACTGAGCCGCTCCTTCGCCTGCTTCACACTCACTGCCAGTCAATGTCTTTACTCACTGAGCCGCTCCTTCTCCTGCTTCACACTCACTGCCAGTCAGTGTCTTTACTCACTGAGCCGCTCCTTCGCCTGCTTCACACTCAGTGCCAGTCAGTGTCTTTACTCACTGAGCCGCTCCTTCGCCTGCTTCACACTCAGTGCCAGTCAGTGCCGTTACTCACTGAGCCGCTCCTTCTCCTGCGTCACACTCAGTGCCAGTCAGTGTCTTTACTCACTGAGCCGCTCCTTTTCCTGCTTCACACTCAGTGCCAGTCAGTGTCTTTACTCACTGAGCCGCTCCTTCTCCTGCTTCACACTCAGTGCCAGTCAGTGTCTTTACTCACTGAGCCGCTCCTTCGCCTGCTTCACACTCAGTGCCAGTCAGTGTCTTTACTCACTGAGCCGCTCCCTCTCCTGCTTCACACTCAGTGCCAGTCAGTGTCTTTACTCACTGAGCCGCTCCCTCTCCTGCTTCCCACTCAGTGCCAGTCAGTGTCTTTACTCACTGAGCCGCTCCCTCTCCTGCTTCCCACTCAGTGCCAGTCAGTGTCTTTACTCACTGAGCCGCTCCCTCTCCTGCTTCACACTCAGTGCCAGTCAGTGACTTTACTCGCTGAGCCGCTCCTTCTCCTGCTTCACACTCAGTGCCAGTCAGTGTCTTTACTCACTGAGCCGCTCCTTCTCCTGCTTCACACTCACTGCCAGTCAGTGTCTTTACTCACTGAGCCGCTCCCTCTCCTGCTTCACACTCAGTGCCAGTCAGTGTCTTTACTCACTGAGCCGCTCCTTCTCCTGCTTCACACTCAGTGCCAGTCAGTGTCTTTACTCACTGAGCCGCTCCTTCTCCTGCTTCACACTCAGTGCCAGTCAGTGTCTTTACTCACTGAGCCGCTCCTTCCCCAGCTTCACATTCAGTGCCAGTCAGTGTCTTTACTCACTGAGCCGCTCCCTCTCCTGCTTCACACTCAGTGCCAGTCAGTGTCTTTACTCACTGAGCCG
Source organism: Ascaphus truei (assembly GCF_040206685.1). Taxonomy (NCBI): domain Eukaryota; kingdom Metazoa; phylum Chordata; class Amphibia; order Anura; family Ascaphidae; genus Ascaphus; species Ascaphus truei. The sequence goes on from NW_027455191.1 coordinate 2,612, forward strand.
CTCCCTCTCCTGCTTCACACTCAGTGCCAGTCAGTGTCTTTACTCACTGAGCCGCTCCTTCCCCAGCTTCACATTCAGTGCCAGTCAGTGTCTTTACTCACTGAGCCGCTCCTTCTCCTGCTTCACACTCAGTGCCAGTCAGTGTCTTTACTCGCTGAGCCGCTCCTTCCCCAGCTTCACACTCAGTGCCAGTCAGTGTCTTTACTCACTGAGCCGCTCCTTCTCTTGCTTCACACTCAGTGCCAGTCAGTGTCTTTACTCACTGAGCCGCTCCCTCTCCTGCTTCACACTCACTGCCAGTCAGTGTCTTTACTCACTGAGCCGCTCCCTCTCCTGCTTCACACTCAGTGCCAGTCAGTGTCTTTACTCACTGAGCCGCTCCTTCTCCTGCTTCACACTCACTGCCAGTCAGTGTCTTTACTCACTGAGCCGCTCCTGCCCCTGCTTCACACTCAGTGCCAGTCAGTGTCATTACTGAGCCGCTCCCTCTTCTGCTTCCCACTCACTGCCAGTCAGTGTCTTTACTCACTGAGCCGCTCCTTCGTCTGCTTCAAACTCAGTGCCAGTCAGTGTCTTTACTCACTGAGCCGCTCCCTCTCCTGCTTCACACTCAGTGCCAGTCAGTGTCTTTACTCGCTGAGCCGCTCCCTCTCCTGCTTCACACTCAGTGCCAGTCAGTGTCTTTACTCACTGAGCCGCTCCCTCTCCTGCGTCACACTCACTGCCAGTCAGTGTCTTTACTCACTGAGCCGCTCCTTCTCCTGCTTCACACTCAGTGCCAGCCTGTGTCGTTACTCACTGAGCCGCTCCCTCTCCTGCTTCACACTCAGTGCCAGTCAGTGTCTTTACTCACTGAGCCGCTCCTTCTCCTGCTTCACACTCAGTGCCAGTCAGTGTCTTTACTCACTGAGCCGCTCCTTCTCCTGCTTCACACTCAGTGCCAGTCTGTGTCATTACTCACTGAGCCGCTCCTTCGCCTGCTTCACGCTCAGTGCCAGTCAGTGTCTTTACTCACTGAGCCGCTCCCTCCCCTGCTTCACACTCACTGCCAGTCAGTGTCATTACTCACTGAGCCGCTCCCTCTCCTGCTTCACATTCAGTGCCAGTCAGTGTCTTTACTCGCTGAGCCGCTCCTTCTCCTGCTTCACACTCAGTGCCAGTCAGTATCTTTACTCGCTGAGCCGCTCCCTCTCCTGCTTCACACTCAGTGCCAGTCAGTGTCTTTACTCACTGAGCCGCTCCTTCTCCTGCTTCACACTCAGTGCCAGTCAGTGTCTTTACTCGCTGAGCCGCTCCTTCTCCTGCTTCACACTCAGTGCCAGTCAGTGTCTTTACTCACTGAGCTGCTCCTTCCCCTGCTTCACACTCAGTGCCAGTCAGTGTCTTTACTCACTGAGCCGCTCCTTCTCCTGCTTCACACTCAGTGCCAGTCAGTGTCTTTACTCGCTGAGCCGCTCCCTCTCCTGCATCACACTCAGTGCCAGTCAGTGTCTTTACTCGCTGAGCCGCTCCCTCTCCTGCTTCACACTCAGTGCCAGTCAGTGTCTTTACTCGCTGAGCCGCTCCTTCTCCTGCTTCACTATCAGTGCCAGTAAGTGTCTTTACTCGCTGAGCCGCTCCTTCGCCTGCTTCACACTCAGTGCCAGTCAGTGTCTTTACTCACTGAGCCGCTCCTTCTCCTGCTTCACACTCAGTGCCAGTCAGTGTCTTTACTCACTGAGCCGCTCCTTCTCCTGCTTCACACTCAGTGCCAGTCAGTGTCTTTACTCGCTGAGCCGCTCCCTCTCCTGCTTCACACTCAGTGCCAGTCAGTGTCTTTACTCGCTGAGCCGCTCCCTCTCCTGCTTCACACTCAGTGCCAGTCAGTGTCTTTACTCTCTGAGCCGCTCCTTCTCCTGCTTCACACTCAGTGCCAGTCAGTGTCTTTACTCACTGAGCCGCTCCTTCTCCTGCTTAACACTCAGTGCCAGTCAGTGTCTTTACTCACTGAGCCGCTCCTTCTCCTGCTTCACACTCAGTGCCAGTCAGTGTCTTTACTCACTGAGCCGCTCCCTCTCCTGCTTCACACTCAGTGCCAGTCAGTGTCTTTACTCACTGAGCCGCGCCTTCTCCTGCTTCACACTCACTGCCATTCAGTATCTTTACTCACTGAGCCGCTCCTTCGCCTGCTTCACACTCACTGCCATTCAGTGTCTTTACTCTCTGAGCCGCTCCTTCGCCTGCTTCACACTCACTGCCAGTCAGTGTCTTTACTCACTGAGCCGCTCCCTCTCCTGCTTCACACTCAGTGCCAGTCAGTGCCGTTACTCACTGAGCCGCTCCTTCTCCTGCGTCACACTCAGTGCCAGTCAGTGTCTTTACTCACTGAGCCGCTCCTTTTCCTGCGTCACACTCAGTGCCAGTCAGTGTCTTTACTCACTGAGCCGCTCCTTTTCCTGCTTCACACTCACTGCCAGTCAGTGTCTTTACTCACTGAGCCGCTCCCTCTCCTGCTTCATACTCAGTGCCAGTCAGTGTCTTTACTCACTGAGCCGCTCCTTCTCCTGCTCCACACTCAGTGCCAGTCAGTGTCTTTACTCACTGAGCCGCTCCTTCTCCTGCTTCACACTCAGTGCCAGTCAGTGTCTTTACTCACTGAGCCGCTCCCTCTCCTGCTTCACACTCAGTGCCAGTCAGTGTCTTTACTCACTGAGCCGCTCCTTCTCCTGCTTCACACTCAGTGCCAGTCAGTGTCTTTACTCACTGAGCCGCTCCTTCTCCTGCTTCACACTCAGTGCCAGTCAGTGTCTTTACTCACTGAGCCGCTCCTTCTCCTGCTTCACACTCAGTGCCAGTCAGTGTCTTTACTCACTGAGCCGCGCCTTCTCCTGCTTCACACTCACTGCCAGTCAGTGTCTTTACTCACTGAGCCGCTCCTTCGCCTGCTTCACACTCACTGCCAGTCAATGTCTTTACTCACTGAGCCGCTCCTTCTCCTGCTTCACACTCACTGCCAGCCAGTGTCTTTACTCACTGAGCCGCTCCTTCGCCTGCTTCACACTCAGTGCCAGTCAGTGTCTTTACTCACTGAGCCGCTCCTTCGCCTGCTTCACACTCAGTGCCAGTCAGTGCCGTTACTCACTGAGCCGCTCCTTCTCCTGCGTCACACTCAGTGCCAGTCAGTGTCTTTACTCACTGAGCCGCTCCTTTTCCTGCTTCACACTCAGTGCCAGTCAGTGTCTTTACTCACTGAGCCGCTCCTTCTCCTGCTTCACACTCAGTGCCAGTCAGTGTCTTTACTCACTGAGCCGCTCCTTCGCCTGCTTCACACTCAGTGCCAGTCAGTGTCTTTACTCACTGAGCCGCTCCCTCTCCTGCTTCACACTCACTGCCAGTCAATGTCTTTACTCACTGAGCCGCTCCTTCTCCTGCTTCACACTCACTGCCAGTCAGTGTCTTTACTCACTGAGCCGCTCCTTCTCCTGCTTCACACTCAGTGCCAGTCAGTGTCTTTACTCTCTGAGCCGCTCCTTCTCCTGCTTCACACTCAGTGCCAGTCAGTGTCTTTACTCACTGAGCCGCTCCTTCTCCTGCTTAACACTCAGTGCCAGTCAGTGTCTTTACTCTCTGAGCCGCTCCTTCTCCTGCTTCACACTCAGTGCCAGTCAGTGTCTTTACTCACTGAGCCGCTCCCTCTCCTGCTTCACACTCAGTGCCAGTCAGTGTCTTTACTCACTGAGCCGCTCCCTCTCCTGCTTCACACTCAGTGCCAGTCAGTGTCTTTACTCACTGAGCCGCTCCTTCTCCTGCTTCACACTCGGTGCCAGTCAGTGTCTTTACTCACTGAGCCGCGCCTTCTCCTGCTTCACACTCACTGCCATTCAGTATCTTTACTCACTGAGCCGCTCCTTCGCCTGCTTCACACTCACTGCCATTCAGTGTCTTTACTCTCTGAGCCGCTCCTTCGCCTGCTTCACACTCACTGCCAGTCAGTGTCTTTACTCACTGAGCCGCTCCCTCTCCTGCTTCACACTCAGTGCCAGTCAGTGCCGTTACTCACTGAGCCGCTCCTTCTCCTGCGTCACACTCAGTGCCAGTCAGTGTCTTTACTCACTGAGCCGCTCCTTTTCCTGCGTCACACTCAGTGCCAGTCAGTGTCTTTACTCACTGAGCCGCTCCTTTTCCTGCTTCACACTCACTGCCAGTCAGTGTCTTTTCTCACTGAGCCGCTCCCTCTCCTGCTTCATACTCAGTGCCAGTCAGTGTCTTTACTCACTGAGCCGCTCCTTCTCCTGCTCCACACTCAGTGCCAGTCAGTGTCTTTACTCACTGAGCCGCTCCTTCTCCTGCTTCACACTCAGTGCCAGTCAGTGTCTTTACTCACTGAGCCGCTCCCTCTCCTGCTTCACACTCAGTGCCAGTCAGTGTCTTTACTCACTGAGCCGCTCCTTCTCCTGCTTCACACTCAGTGCCAGTCAGTGTCTTTACTCACTGAGCCGCTCCTTCTCCTGCTTCACACTCAGTGCCAGTCAGTGTCTTTACTCACTGAGCCGCTCCTTCGCCTGCTTCACACTCAGTGCCAGTCAGTGTCTTTACTCACTGAGCCGCGCCTTCTCCTGCTTCACACTCACTGCCAGTCAGTGTCTTTACTCACTGAGCCGCTCCTTCGCCTGCTTCACACTCACTGCCAGTCAATGTCTTTACTCACTGAGCCGCTCCTTCTCCTGCTTCACACTCACTGCCAGTCAGTGTCTTTACTCACTGAGCCGCTCCTTCGCCTGCTTCACACTCAGTGCCAGTCAGTGTCTTTACTCACTGAGCCGCTCCTTCGCCTGCTTCACACTCAGTGCCAGTCAGTGCCGTTACTCACTGAGCCGCTCCTTCTCCTGCGTCACACTCAGTGCCAGTCAGTGTCTTTACTCACTGAGCCGCTCCTTTTCCTGCTTCACACTCAGTGCCAGTCAGTGTCTTTACTCACTGAGCCGCTCCTTCTCCTGCTTCACACTCAGTGCCAGTCAGTGTCTTTACTCACTGAGCCGCTCCTTCTCCTGCTTCACAGTCAGTGCCAGTCAGTGTCTTTATTCACTGAGCCGCTCCTTCTCTTGCTTCACACTCACTGCCAGTCAGTGTCTTTACTCACTGAGCCGCTCCTTCCCCTGCTTCACACTCAGTGCCAGTCAGTGTCTTTACTCACTGAGCCGCTCCTTCTCCTGCGTCACACTCAGTGCCAGTCAGTGTCTTTACTCGCTGAGCCGCTCCTTCTCCTGCTTCACACTCAGTGTCTTTACTCACTGAGCCGCTCCTTCTCTTGCTTCACACTCAGTGCCAGTCAGTGTCTTTACTCGCTGAGCCGCTCCCTCTCCTGCTTCACACTCAGTGCCAGTCAGTGTCTTTACTCACTGAGCCGCTCCTTCCCCAGCTTCACACTCAGTGTCTTTACTCACTGAGCCGCTCCTTCTCTTGCTTCACACTCAGTGCCAGTCAGTGTCTTTACTCGCTGAGCCGCTCCCTCTCCTGCTTCACACTCAGTGCCAGTCAGTGTCTTTACTCACTGAGCCGCTCCCTCTCCTGCATCACACTCACTGCCAGTCAGTGTCTTTACTCACTGAGCCGCTCCCTCTCCTGCTTCACACTCAGTGCCAGTCAGTGTCTTTACTCACTGAGCCGCTCTTTCTCCTGCTTCACACTCAGTGCCAGTCAGTGTCTTTACTCGCTGAGCCGCTCCTTCCCCAGCTTCACACTCAGTGCCAGTCAGTGTCTTTACTCACTGAGCCGCTCCTTCTCTTGCTTCACACTCAGTGCCAGTCAGTGTCTTTACTCACTGAGCCGCTCCCTCTCCTGCTTCACACTCACTGCCAGTCAGTGTCTTTACTCACTGAGCCGCTCCCTCTCCTGCTTCACACTCAGTGCCAGTCAGTGTCTTTACTCACTGAGCCGCTCCTTCTCCTGCTTCACACTCACTGCCAGTCAGTGTCTTTACTCACTGAGCCGCTCCTGCCCCTGCTTCACACTCAGTGCCAGTCAGTGTCATTACTGAGCCGCTCCCTCTTCTGCTTCCCACTCACTGCCAGTCAGTGTCTTTACTCACTGAGCCGCTCCTTCGTCTGCTTCACACTCAGTGCCAGTCAGTGTCTTTACTCACTGAGCCGCTCCCTCTCCTGCTTCACACTCAGTGCCAGTCAGTGTCTTTACTCGCTGAGCCGCTCCCTCTCCTGCTTCACACTCAGTGCCAGTCAGTGTCTTTACTCACTGAGCCGCTCCTTCCCCAGCTTCACACTCAGTGTCTTTACTCACTGAGCCGCTCCTTCTCTTGCTTCACACTCAGTGCCAGTCAGTGTCTTTACTCACTGAGCCGCTCCCTCTCCTGCTTCACACTCACTGCCAGTCAGTGTCTTTACTCACTGAGCCGCTCCCTCTCCTGCTTCACACTCAGTGCCAGTCAGTGTCTTTACTCACTGAGCCGCTCCCTCTCCTGCTTCACACTCAGTGCCAGTCAGTGTCTTTACTCACTGAGCCGCTCCTTCCCCTGCTTCACACTCAGTGCCAGTCAGTGTCTTTACTCACTGAGCCGCTCCTTCTCCTGCTTCACACTCGGTGCCAGTCAGTGTCTTTACTCACTGAGCCGCGCCTTCTCCTGCTTCACACTCACTGCCATTCAGTATCTTTACTCACTGAGCCGCTCCTTCGCCTGCTTCACACTCACTGCCATTCAGTGTCTTTACTCTCTGAGCCGCTCCTTCGCCTGCTTCACACTCACTGCCAGTCAGTGTCTTTACTCACTGAGCCGCTCCTTCTCCTGCTTCACACTCAGTGCCAGTCAGTGCCGTTACTCACTGAGCCGCTCCTTCTCCTGCGTCACACTCAGTGCCAGTCAGTGTCTTTACTCACTGAGCCGCTCCTTTTCCTGCGTCACACTCAGTGCCAGTCAGTGTCTTTACTCACTGAGCCGCTCCTTTTCCTGCTTCACACTCACTGCCAGTCAGTGTCTTTACTCACTGAGCCGCTCCCTCTCCTGCTTCATACTCAGTGCCAGTCAGTGTCTTTACTCACTGAGCCGCTCCTTCTCCTGCTCCACACTCAGTGCCAGTCAGTGTCTTTACTCACTGAGCCGCTCCTTCTCCTGCTTCACACTCAGTGCCAGTCAGTGTCTTTACTCACTGAGCCGCTCCCTCTCCTGCTTCACACTCAGTGCCAGTAAGTGTCTTTACTCACTGAGCCGCTCCTTCTCCTGCTTCACACTCAGTGCCAGTCAGTGTCTTTACTCACTGAGCCGCTCCTTCTCCTGCTTCACACTCAGTGCCAGTCAGTGTCTTTACTCACTGAGCCGCGCCTTCTCCTGCTTCACACTCACTGCCAGTCAGTGTCTTTACTCACTGAGCCGCTCCTTCGCCTGCTTCACACTCACTGCCAGTCAATGTCTTTACTCACTGAGCCGCTCCTTCTCCTGCTTCACACTCACTGCCAGTCAGTGTCTTTACTCACTGAGCCGCTCCTTCGCCTGCTTCACACTCAGTGCCAGTCAGTGTCTTTACTCACTGAGCCGCTCCTTCGCCTGCTTCACACTCAGTGCCAGTCAGTGCCGTTACTCACTGAGCCGCTCCTTCTCCTGCGTCACACTCAGTGCCAGTCAGTGTCTTTACTCACTGAGCCGCTCCTTTTCCTGCTTCACACTCAGTGCCAGTCAGTGTCTTTACTCACTGAGCCGCTCCTTCTCCTGCTTCACACTCAGTGCCAGTCAGTGTCTTTACTCACTGAGCCGCTCCTTCGCCTGCTTCACACTCAGTGCCAGTCAGTGTCTTTACTCACTGAGCCGCTCCCTCTCCTGCTTCACACTCAGTGCCAGTCAGTGTCTTTACTCACTGAGCCGCTCCCTCTCCTGCTTCCCACTCAGTGCCAGTCAGTGTCTTTACTCACTGAGCCGCTCCCTCTCCTGCTTCCCACTCAGTGCCAGTCAGTGTCTTTACTCACTGAGCCGCTCCCTCTCCTGCTTCACACTCAGTGCCAGTCAGTGACTTTACTCGCTGAGCCGCTCCTTCTCCTGCTTCACACTCAGTGCCAGTCAGTGTCTTTACTCACTGAGCCGCTCCTTCTCCTGCTTCACACTCACTGCCAGTCAGTGTCTTTACTCACTGAGCCGCTCCCTCTCCTGCTTCACACTCAGTGCCAGTCAGTGTCTTTACTCACTGAGCCGCTCCTTCTCCTGCTTCACACTCAGTGCCAGTCAGTGTCTTTACTCACTGAGCCGCTCCTTCTCCTGCTTCACACTCAGTGCCAGTCAGTGTCTTTACTCACTGAGCCGCTCCTTCCCCAGCTTCACATTCAGTGCCAGTCAGTGTCTTTACTCACTGAGCCGCTCCCTCTCCTGCTTCACACTCAGTGCCAGTCAGTGTCTTTACTCACTGAGCCGCTCCCTCTCCTGCTTCACACTCAGTGCCAGTCAGTGTCTTTACTCACTGAGCCGCTCCTTCCCCAGCTTCACATTCAGTGCCAGTCAGTGTCTTTACTCACTGAGCCGCTCCTTCGCCTGCTTCACACTCAGTGCCAGTCAGTGTCTTTACTCGCTGAGCCGCTCCTTCCCCAGCTTCACACTCAGTGCCAGTCAGTGTCTTTACTCACTGAGCCGCTCCTTCTCTTGCTTCACACTCAGTGCCAGTCAGTGTCTTTACTCACTGAGCCGCTCCCTCTCCTGCTTCACACTCACTGCCAGTCAGTGTCTTTACTCACTGAGCCGCTCCCTCTCCTGCTTCACACTCAGTGCCAGTCAGTGTCTTTACTCACTGAGCCGCTCCTTCTCCTGCTTCACACTCACTGCCAGTCAGTGTCTTTACTCACTGAGCCGCTCCTGCCCCTGCTTCACACTCAGTGCCAGTCAGTGTCATTACTGAGCCGCTCCCTCTTCTGCTTCCCACTCACTGCCAGTCAGTGTCTTTACTCACTGAGCCGCTCCTTCGTCTGCTTCAAACTCAGTGCCAGTCAGTGTCTTTACTCACTGAGCCGCTCCCTCTCCTGCTTCACACTCAGTGCCAGTCAGTGTCTTTACTCGCTGAGCCGCTCCCTCTCCTGCTTCACACTCAGTGCCAGTCAGTGTCTTTACTCACTGAGCCGCTCCCTCTCCTGCGTCACACTCACTGCCAGTCAGTGTCTTTACTCACTGAGCCGCTCCTTCTCCTGCTTCACACTCAGTGCCAGCCTGTGTCGTTACTCACTGAGCCGCTCCCTCTCCTGCTTCACACTCAGTGCCAGTCAGTGTCTTTACTCACTGAGCCGCTCCTTCTCCTGCTTCACACTCAGTGCCAGTCAGTGTCTTTACTCACTGAGCCGCTCCTTCTCCTGCTTCACACTCAGTGCCAGTCTGTGTCATTACTCACTGAGCCGCTCCTTCGCCTGCTTCACGCTCAGTGCCAGTCAGTGTCTTTACTCACTGAGCCGCTCCCTCCCCTGCTTCACACTCACTGCCAGTCAGTGTCATTACTCACTGAGCCGCTCCCTCTCCTGCTTCACATTCAGTGCCAGTCAGTGTCTTTACTCGCTGAGCCGCTCCTTCTCCTGCTTCACACTCAGTGCCAGTCAGTATCTTTACTCGCTGAGCCGCTCCCTCTCCTGCTTCACACTCAGTGCCAGTCAGTGTCTTTACTCACTGAGCCGCTCCTTCTCCTGCTTCACACTCAGTGCCAGTCAGTGTCTTTACTCGCTGAGCCGCTCCTTCTCCTGCTTCACACTCAGTGCCAGTCAGTGTCTTTACTCACTGAGCTGCTCCTTCCCCTGCTTCACACTCAGTGCCAGTCAGTGTCTTTACTCACTGAGCCGCTCCTTCTCCTGCTTCACACTCAGTGCCAGTCAGTGTCTTTACTCGCTGAGCCGCTCCCTCTCCTGCATCACACTCAGTGCCAGTCAGTGTCTTTACTCGCTGAGCCGCTCCCTCTCCTGCTTCACACTCAGTGCCAGTCAGTGTCTTTACTCGCTGAGCCGCTCCTTCTCCTGCTTCACTATCAGTGCCAGTAAGTGTCTTTACTCGCTGAGCCGCTCCTTCGCCTGCTTCACACTCAGTGCCAGTCAGTGTCTTTACTCACTGAGCCGCTCCTTCTCCTGCTTCACACTCAGTGCCAGTCAGTGTCTTTACTCACTGAGCCGCTCCTTCTCCTGCTTCACACTCAGTGCCAGTCAGTGTCTTTACTCGCTGAGCCGCTCCCTCTCCTGCTTCACACTCAGTGCCAGTCAGTGTCTTTACTCGCTGAGCCGCTCCCTCTCCTGCTTCACACTCAGTGCCAGTCAGTGTCTTTACTCTCTGAGCCGCTCCTTCTCCTGCTTCACACTCAGTGCCAGTCAGTGTCTTTACTCACTGAGCCGCTCCTTCTCCTGCTTAACACTCAGTGCCAGTCAGTGTCTTTACTCACTGAGCCGCTCCTTCTCCTGCTTCACACTCAGTGCCAGTCAGTGTCTTTACTCACTGAGCCGCTCCCTCTCCTGCTTCACACTCAGTGCCAGTCAGTGTCTTTACTCACTGAGCCGCGCCTTCTCCTGCTTCACACTCACTGCCATTCAGTATCTTTACTCACTGAGCCGCTCCTTCGCCTGCTTCACACTCACTGCCATTCAGTGTCTTTACTCTCTGAGCCGCTCCTTCGCCTGCTTCACACTCACTGCCAGTCAGTGTCTTTACTCACTGAGCCGCTCCCTCTCCTGCTTCACACTCAGTGCCAGTCAGTGCCGTTACTCACTGAGCCGCTCCTTCTCCTGCGTCACACTCAGTGCCAGTCAGTGTCTTTACTCACTGAGCCGCTCCTTTTCCTGCGTCACACTCAGTGCCAGTCAGTGTCTTTACTCACTGAGCCGCTCCTTTTCCTGCTTCACACTCACTGCCAGTCAGTGTCTTTACTCACTGAGCCGCTCCCTCTCCTGCTTCATACTCAGTGCCAGTCAGTGTCTTTACTCACTGAGCCGCTCCTTCTCCTGCTCCACACTCAGTGCCAGTCAGTGTCTTTACTCACTGAGCCGCTCCTTCTCCTGCTTCACACTCAGTGCCAGTCAGTGTCTTTACTCACTGAGCCGCTCCCTCTCCTGCTTCACACTCAGTGCCAGTCAGTGTCTTTACTCACTGAGCCGCTCCTTCTCCTGCTTCACACTCAGTGCCAGTCAGTGTCTTTACTCACTGAGCCGCTCCTTCTCCTGCTTCACACTCAGTGCCAGTCAGTGTCTTTACTCACTGAGCCGCTCCTTCTCCTGCTTCACACTCAGTGCCAGTCAGTGTCTTTACTCACTGAGCCGCGCCTTCTCCTGCTTCACACTCACTGCCAGTCAGTGTCTTTACTCACTGAGCCGCTCCTTCGCCTGCTTCACACTCACTGCCAGTCAATGTCTTTACTCACTGAGCCGCTCCTTCTCCTGCTTCACACTCACTGCCAGCCAGTGTCTTTACTCACTGAGCCGCTCCTTCGCCTGCTTCACACTCAGTGCCAGTCAGTGTCTTTACTCACTGAGCCGCTCCTTCGCCTGCTTCACACTCAGTGCCAGTCAGTGCCGTTACTCACTGAGCCGCTCCTTCTCCTGCGTCACACTCAGTGCCAGTCAGTGTCTTTACTCACTGAGCCGCTCCTTTTCCTGCTTCACACTCAGTGCCAGTCAGTGTCTTTACTCACTGAGCCGCTCCTTCTCCTGCTTCACACTCAGTGCCAGTCAGTGTCTTTACTCACTGAGCCGCTCCTTCGCCTGCTTCACACTCAGTGCCAGTCAGTGTCTTTACTCACTGAGCCGCTCCCTCTCCTGCTTCACACTCACTGCCAGTCAATGTCTTTACTCACTGAGCCGCTCCTTCTCCTGCTTCACACTCACTGCCAGTCAGTGTCTTTACTCACTGAGCCGCTCCTTCTCCTGCTTCACACTCAGTGCCAGTCAGTGTCTTTACTCTCTGAGCCGCTCCTTCTCCTGCTTCACACTCAGTGCCAGTCAGTGTCTTTACTCACTGAGCCGCTCCTTCTCCTGCTTAACACTCAGTGCCAGTCAGTGTCTTTACTCTCTGAGCCGCTCCTTCTCCTGCTTCACACTCAGTGCCAGTCAGTGTCTTTACTCACTGAGCCGCTCCCTCTCCTGCTTCACACTCAGTGCCAGTCAGTGTCTTTACTCACTGAGCCGCTCCCTCTCCTGCTTCACACTCAGTGCCAGTCAGTGTCTTTACTCACTGAGCCGCTCCTTCTCCTGCTTCACACTCGGTGCCAGTCAGTGTCTTTACTCACTGAGCCGCGCCTTCTCCTGCTTCACACTCACTGCCATTCAGTATCTTTACTCACTGAGCCGCTCCTTCGCCTGCTTCACACTCACTGCCATTCAGTGTCTTTACTCTCTGAGCCGCTCCTTCGCCTGCTTCACACTCACTGCCAGTCAGTGTCTTTACTCACTGAGCCGCTCCCTCTCCTGCTTCACACTCAGTGCCAGTCAGTGCCGTTACTCACTGAGCCGCTCCTTCTCCTGCTTCATACTCAGTGCCAGTCAGTGTCTTTACTCACTGAGCCGCTCCTTCTCCTGCTTCACACTCAGTGCCAGTCAGTGTCTTTACTCACTGAGCCGCTCCCTCTCCTGCTTCACATTCAGTGCCAGTCAGTGTCTTTACTCACTGAGCCGCTCCTTCTCCTGCTTCACACTCAGTGCCAGTCAGTGTCTTTACTCACTGAGCCGCTCCTTCTCCTGCTTCACACTCAGTGCCAGTCAGTGTCTTTACTCACTGAGCCGCTCCTTCGCCTGCTTCACACTCAGTGCCAGTCAGTGTCTTTACTCACTGAGCCGCGCCTTCTCCTGCTTCACACTCACTGCCAGTCAGTGTCTTTACTCACTGAGCCGCTCCTTCGCCTGCTTCACACTCACTGCCAGTCAATGTCTTTACTCACTGAGCCGCTCCTTCTCCTGCTTCACACTCACTGCCAGTCAGTGTCTTTACTCACTGAGCCGCTCCTTCGCCTGCTTCACACTCAGTGCCAGTCAGTGTCTTTACTCACTGAGCCGCTCCTTCGCCTGCTTCACACTCAGTGCCAGTCAGTGCCGTTACTCACTGAGCCGCTCCTTCTCCTGCGTCACACTCAGTGCCAGTCAGTGTCTTTACTCACTGAGCCGCTCCTTTTCCTGCTTCACACTCAGTGCCAGTCAGTGTCTTTACTCACTGAGCCGCTCCTTCTCCTGCTTCACACTCAGTGCCAGTCAGTGTCTTTACTCACTGAGCCGCTCCTTCTCCTGCTTCACAGTCAGTGCCAGTCAGTGTCTTTATTCACTGAGCCGCTCCTTCTCTTGCTTCACACTCACTGCCAGTCAGTGTCTTTACTCACTGAGCCGCTCCTTCCCCTGCTTCACACTCAGTGCCAGTCAGTGTCTTTACTCACTGAGCCGCTCCTTCTCCTGCGTCACACTCAGTGCCAGTCAGTGTCTTTACTCGCTGAGCCGCTCCTTCTCCTGCTTCACACTCAGTGTCTTTACTCACTGAGCCGCTCCTTCTCTTGCTTCACACTCAGTGCCAGTCAGTGTCTTTACTCGCTGAGCCGCTCCCTCTCCTGCTTCACACTCAGTGCCAGTCAGTGTCTTTACTCACTGAGCCGCTCCTTCCCCAGCTTCACACTCAGTGTCTTTACTCACTGAGCCGCTCCTTCTCTTGCTTCACACTCAGTGCCAGTCAGTGTCTTTACTCGCTGAGCCGCTCCCTCTCCTGCTTCACACTCAGTGCCAGTCAGTGTCTTTACTCACTGAGCCGCTCCCTCTCCTGCATCACACTCACTGCCAGTCAGTGTCTTTACTCACTGAGCCGCTCCCTCTCCTGCTTCACACTCAGTGCCAGTCAGTGTCTTTACTCACTGAGCCGCTCTTTCTCCTGCTTCACACTCAGTGCCAGTCAGTGTCTTTACTCGCTGAGCCGCTCCTTCCCCAGCTTCACACTCAGTGCCAGTCAGTGTCTTTACTCACTGAGCCGCTCCTTCTCTTGCTTCACACTCAGTGCCAGTCAGTGTCTTTACTCACTGAGCCGCTCCCTCTCCTGCTTCACACTCACTGCCAGTCAGTGTCTTTACTCACTGAGCCGCTCCCTCTCCTGCTTCACACTCAGTGCCAGTCAGTGTCTTTACTCACTGAGCCGCTCCTTCTCCTGCTTCACACTCACTGCCAGTCAGTGTCTTTACTCACTGAGCCGCTCCTGCCCCTGCTTCACACTCAGTGCCAGTCAGTGTCATTACTGAGCCGCTCCCTCTTCTGCTTCCCACTCACTGCCAGTCAGTGTCTTTACTCACTGAGCCGCTCCTTCGTCTGCTTCACACTCAGTGCCAGTCAGTGTCTTTACTCACTGAGCCGCTCCCTCTCCTGCTTCACACTCAGTGCCAGTCAGTGTCTTTACTCGCTGAGCCGCTCCCTCTCCTGCTTCACACTCAGTGCCAGTCAGTGTCTTTACTCACTGAGCCGCTCCTTCCCCAGCTTCACACTCAGTGTCTTTACTCACTGAGCCGCTCCTTCTCTTGCTTCACACTCAGTGCCAGTCAGTGTCTTTACTCGCTGAGCCGCTCCCTCTCCTGCTTCACACTCAGTGCCAGTCAGTGTCTTTACTCACTGAGCCGCTCCCTCTCCTGCATCACACTCACTGCCAGTCAGTGTCTTTACTCACTGAGCCGCTCCCTCTCCTGCTTCACACTCAGTGCCAGTCAGTGTCTTTACTCACTGAGCCGCTCTTTCTCCTGCTTCACACTCAGTGCCAGTCAGTGTCTTTACTCGCTGAGCCGCTCCTTCCCCAGCTTCACACTCAGTGCCAGTCAGTGTCTTTACTCACTGAGCCGCTCCTTCTCTTGCTTCACACTCAGTGCCAGTCAGTGTCTTTACTCACTGAGCCGCTCCCTCTCCTGCTTCACACTCACTGCCAGTCAGTGTCTTTACTCACTGAGCCGCTCCCTCTCCTGCTTCACACTCAGTGCCAGTCAGTGTCTTTACTCACTGAGCCGCTCCTTCTCCTGCTTCACACTCACTGCCAGTCAGTGTCTTTACTCACTGAGCCGCTCCTGCCCCTGCTTCACACTCAGTGCCAGTCAGTGTCATTACTGAGCCGCTCCCTCTTCTGCTTCCCACTCACTGCCAGTCAGTGTCTTTACTCACTGAGCCGCTCCTTCGTCTGCTTCACACTCAGTGCCAGTCAGTGTCTTTACTCACTGAGCCGCTCCCTCTCCTGCTTCACACTCAGTGCCAGTCAGTGTCTTTACTCGCTGAGCCGCTCCCTCTCCTGCTTCACACTCAGTGCCAGTCAGTGTCTTTACTCACTGAGCCGCTCCCTCTCCTGCGTCACACTCACTGCCAGTCAGTGTCTTTACTCACTGAGCCGCTCCTTCTCCTGCTTCACACTCAGTGCCAGCCTGTGTCGTTACTCACTGAGCCGCTCCCTCTCCTGCTTCACACTCAGTGCCAGTCAGTGTCTTTACTCACTGAGCCGCTCCTTCTCCTGCTTCACACTCAGTGCCAGTCAGTGTCTTTACTCACTGAGCCGCTCCTTCTCCTGCTTCACACTCAGTGCCAGTCTGTGTCATTACTCACTGAGCCGCTCCTTCGCCTGCTTCACGCTCAGTGCCAGTCAGTGTCTTTACTCACTGAGCCGCTCCCTCCCCTGCTTCACACTCACTGCCAGTCAGTGTCATTACTCACTGAGCCGCTCCCTCTCCTGCTTCACATTCAGTGCCAGTCAGTGTCTTTACTCGCTGAGCCGCTCCTTCTCCTGCTTCACACTCAGTGCCAGTCAGTATCTTTACTCGCTGAGCCGCTCCCTCTCCTGCTTCACACTCAGTGCCAGTCAGTGTCTTTACTCACTGAGCCGCTCCTTCTCCTGCTTCACACTCAGTGCCAGTCAGTGTCTTTACTCGCTGAGCCGCTCCTTCTCCTGCTTCACACTCAGTGCCAGTCAGTGTCTTTACTCACTGAGCTGCTCCTTCCCCTGCTTCACACTCAGTGCCAGTCAGTGTCTTTACTCACTGAGCCGCTCCTTCTCCTGCTTCACACTCAGTGCCAGTCAGTGTCTTTACTCGCTGAGCCGCTCCCTCTCCTGCATCACACTCAGTGCCAGTCAGTGTCTTTACTCGCTGAGCCGCTCCCTCTCCTGCTTCACACTCAGTGCCAGTCAGTGTCTTTACTCGCTGAGCCGCTCCTTCTCCTGCTTCACTCTCAGTGCCAGTCAGTGTCTTTACTCGCTGAGCCGCTCCTTCGCCTGCTTCACACTCAGTGCCAGTCAGTGTCTTTACTCACTGAGCCGCTCCTTCTCCTGCTTCACACTCAGTGCCAGTCAGTGTCTTTACTCACTGAGCCGCTCCTTCTCCTGCTTCACACTCAGTGCCAGTCAGTGTCTTTACTCGCTGAGCCGCTCCCTCTCCTGCTTCACACTCAGTGCCAGTCAGTGTCTTTACTCGCTGAGCCGCTCCCTCTCCTGCTTCACACTCAGTGCCAGTCAGTGTCTTTACTCTCTGAGCCGCTCCTTCTCCTGCTTCACACTCAGTGCCAGTCAGTGTCTTTACTCACTGAGCCGCTCCTTCTCCTGCTTAACACTCAGTGCCAGTCAGTGTCTTTACTCTCTGAGCCGCTCCTTCTCCTGCTTCACACTCAGTGCCAGTCAGTGTCTTTACTCACTGAGCCGCTCCCTCTCCTGCTTCACACTCAGTGCCAGTCAGTGTCTTTACTCACTGAGCCGCTCCCTCTCCTGCTTCACACTCAGTGCCAGTCAGTGTCTTTACTCACTGAGCCGCTCCTTCTCCTGCTTCACACTCGGTGCCAGTCAGTGTCTTTACTCACTGAGCCGCGCCTTCTCCTGCTTCACACTCACTGCCATTCAGTATCTTTACTCACTGAGCCGCTCCTTCGCCTGCTTCACACTCACTGCCATTCAGTGTCTTTACTCTCTGAGCCGCTCCTTCGCCTGCTTCACACTCACTGCCAGTCAGTGTCTTTACTCACTGAGCCGCTCCCTCTCCTGCTTCACACTCAGTGCCAGTCAGTGCCGTTACTCACTGAGCCGCTCCTTCTCCTGCGTCACACTCAGTGCCAGTCAGTGTCTTTACTCACTGAGCCGCTCCTTTTCCTGCGTCACACTCAGTGCCAGTCAGTGTCTTTACTCACTGAGCCGCTCCTTTTCCTGCTTCACACTCACTGCCAGTCAGTGTCTTTACTCACTGAGCCGCTCCCTCTCCTGCTTCATACTCAGTGCCAGTCAGTGTCTTTACTCACTGAGCCGCTCCTTCTCCTGCTCCACACTCAGTGCCAGTCAGTGTCTTTACTCACTGAGCCGCTCCTTCTCCTGCTTCACACTCAGTGCCAGTCAGTGTCTTTACTCACTGAGCCGCTCCCTCTCCTGCTTCACACTCAGTGCCAGTCAGTGTCTTTACTCACTGAGCCGCTCCTTCTCCTGCTTCACACTCAGTGCCAGTCAGTGTCTTTACTCACTGAGCCGCTCCTTCTCCTGCTTCACACTCAGTGCCAGTCAGTATCTTTACTCGCTGAGCCGCTCCCTCTCCTGCTTCACACTCAGTGCCAGTCAGTGTCTTTACTCACTGAGCCGCTCCTTCTCCTGCTTCACACTCAGTGCCAGTCAGTGTCTTTACTCACTGAGCCGCGCCTTCTCCTGCTTCACACTCACTGCCAGTCAGTGTCTTTACTCACTGAGCCGCTCCTTCGCCTGCTTCACACTCACTGCCAGTCAATGTCTTTACTCACTGAGCCGCTCCTTCTCCTGCTTCACACTCAGTGCCAGTCAGTGTCTTTACTCACTGAGCCGCTCCCTCTCCTGCTTCACACTCACTGCCAGTCAGTGTCTTTACTCACTGAGCCGCTCCTTCGCCTGCTTCACACTCAGTGCCAGTCAGTGTCTTTACTCACTGAGCCGCTCCTTCGCCTGCTTCACACTCAGTGCCAGTCAGTGCCGTTACTCACTGAGCCGCTCCTTCTCCTGCGTCACACTCAGTGCCAGTCAGTGTCTTTACTCACTGAGCCGCTCCTTTTCCTGCTTCACACTCAGTGCCAGTCAGTGTCTTTACTCACTGAGCCGCTCCTTCTCCTGCTTCACACTCAGTGCCAGTCAGTGTCTTTACTCACTGAGCCGCTCCTTCGCCTGCTTCACACTCAGTGCCAGTCAGTGTCTTTACTCACTGAGCCGCTCCCTCTCCTGCTTCACACTCACTGCCAGTCAATGTCTTTACTCACTGAGCCGCTCCTTCTCCTGCTTCACACTCACTGCCAGTCAGTGTCTTTACTCACTGAGCCGCTCCTTCTCCTGCTTCACACTCAGTGCCAGTCAGTGTCTTTACTCTCTGAGCCGCTCCTTCTCCTGCTTCACACTCAGTGCCAGTCAGTGTCTTTACTCACTGAGCCGCTCCTTCTCCTGCTTAACACTCAGTGCCAGTCAGTGTCTTTACTCTCTGAGCCGCTCCTTCTCCTGCTTCACACTCAGTGCCAGTCAGTGTCTTTACTCACTGAGCCGCTCCCTCTCCTGCTTCACACTCAGTGCCAGTCAGTGTCTTTACTCACTGAGCCGCTCCCTCTCCTGCTTCACACTCACTGCCATTCAGTATCTTTACTCACTGAGCCGCTCCTTCGCCTGCTTCACACTCACTGCCATTCAGTGTCTTTACTCTCTGAGCCGCTCCTTCGCCTGCTTCACACTCACTGCCAGTCAGTGTCTTTACTCACTGAGCCGCTCCCTCTCCTGCTTCACACTCAGTGCCAGTCAGTGCCGTTACTCACTGAGCCGCTCCTTCTCCTGCGTCACACTCAGTGCCAGTCAGTGTCTTTACTCACTGAGCCGCTCCTTTTCCTGCGTCACACTCAGTGCCAGTCAGTGTCTTTACTCACTGAGCCGCTCCTTTTCCTGCTTCACACTCACTGCCAGTCAGTGTCTTTACTCACTGAGCCGCTCCCTCTCCTGCTTCATACTCAGTGCCAGTCAGTGTCTTTACTCACTGAGCCGCTCCTTCTCCTGCTCCACACTCAGTGCCAGTCAGTGTCTTTACTCACTGAGCCGCTCCTTCTCCTGCTTCACACTCAGTGCCAGTCAGTGTCTTTACTCACTGAGCCGCTCCCTCTCCTGCTTCACACTCAGTGCCAGTCAGTGTCTTTACTCACTGAGCCGCTCCTTCTCCTGCTTCACACTCAGTGCCAGTCAGTGTCTTTACTCACTGAGCCGCTCCTTCTCCTGCTTCACACTCAGTGCCAGTCAGTGTCTTTACTCACTGAGCCGCTCCTTCTCCTGCTTCACACTCGGTGCCAGTCAGTGACTTTACTCACTGAGCCGCTCCTTCTCCTGCTTCACACTCAGTGCCAGTCAGTGTCTTTACTCACTGAGCCGCTCCTTCTCCTGCTTCACACTCAGTGCCAGTCAGTGTCTTTACTCACTGAGCCGCGCCTTCTCCTGCTTCACACTCACTGCCAGTCAGTGTCTTTACTCACTGAGCCGCTCCTTCGCCTGCTTCACACTCACTGCCAGTCAATGTCTTTACTCACTGAGCCGCTCCTTCTCCTGCTTCACACTCACTGCCAGTCAGTGTCTTTACTCACTGAGCCGCTCCTTCGCCTGCTTCACACTCAGTGCCAGTCAGTGTCTTTACTCACTGAGCCGCTCCTTCGCCTGCTTCACACTCAGTGCCAGTCAGTGCCGTTACTCACTGAGCCGCTCCTTCTCCTGCGTCACACTCAGTGCCAGTCAGTGTCTTTACTCACTGAGCCGCTCCTTTTCCTGCTTCACACTCAGTGCCAGTCAGTGTCTTTACTCACTGAGCCGCTCCTTCTCCTGCTTCACACTCAGTGCCAGTCAGTGTCTTTACTCACTGAGCCGCTCCTTCGCCTGCTTCACACTCAGTGCCAGTCAGTGTCTTTACTCACTGAGCCGCTCCCTCTCCTGCTTCACACTCACTGCCAGTCAATGTCTTTACTCACTGAGCCGCTCCTTCTCCTGCTTCACACTCACTGCCAGTCAGTGTCTTTACTCACTGAGCCGCTCCTTCTCCTGCTTCATACTCAGTGCCAGTCAGTGTCTTTACTCACTGAGCCGCTCCTTCGCCTGCTTCACACTCAGTGCCAGTCAGTGTCTTTACTCACTGAGCCGCTCCTTCTCCTGCTTCACACTCAGTGCCAGTCAGTGTCTTTACTCACTGAGCCGCTCATTCGCCTGCTTCACACTCAGTGCCAGTCAGTGTCTTTACTCACTGAGCCGCTCCTTCTCTTGCTTCACACTCAGTGCCAGTCAGTGTCTTTACTCACTGAGCCGCTCCTTCGCCTGCTTCACACTCAGTGCCAGTCAGTGTCTTTACTCACTGAGCCGCTCCTTCTCTTGCTTCACACTCAGTGCCAGTCAGTGTCTTTACTCACTGAGCCGCTCCTTCTCCTGCTTCACACTCAGTGCCAGTCAGTGTCTTTACTCACTGAGCCGCTCCTTCTCCTGCTTCACACTCAGTGCCAGTCAGTGTCTTTACTCACTGAGCCGCTCCTTCTCCTGCTTCACACTCAGTGCCAGTCAGTGTCTTTACTCACTGAGCCGCGCCTTCTCCTGCTTCACACTTACTGCCAGTCAGTGTCTTTACTCACTGAGCCGCTCCTTCTCCTGCTTCACACTCACTGCCAGTCAATGTCTTTACTCACTGAGCCGCTCCTTCTCCTGCTTCACACTCACTGCCAGTCAGTGTCTTTACTCACTGAGCCGCTCCTTCTCCTGCTTCACACTCAGTGCCAGTCAGTGTCTTTACTCACTGAGCCGCTCCTTCTCCTGCTTCACACTCAGTGCCAGTCAGTGTCTTTACTCACTGAGCCGCTCCTTCTCCTGCTTCACACTCAGTGCCAGTCAGTGTCTTTACTCACTGAGCCGCTCCTTTTCCTGCTTCACACTCAGTGCCAGTCAGTGTCTTTACTCACTGAGCCGCTCCCTCTCCTGCTTCACACTCGGTGCCAGTCAGTGTCTTTACTCACTGAGCCGCTCCTTCCCCTGCTTCACACTCAGTGCCAGTCAGTGTCTTTACTCGCTGAGCCGCTCCTTCTCCTGCGTCACACTCAGTGCCAGTCAGTGTCTTTACTCACTGAGCCGCTCCTTCCCCTGCTTCACACTCAGTGCCAGTCAGTGTCTTTACTCGCTCAGCCGCTCCTTCTCCTGTTTCACACTCAGTGCCAGTCAGTGTCTTTACTCACTGAGCCGCTCCCTCTCCTGCTTCACACTCAGTGCCAGTCAGTGTCTTTACTCGCTGAGCCGCTCCTTCCCCTGCTTCACACTCAGTGCCAGTCAGTGTCTTTACTCACTGAGCCGCTCTTTCTCCTGCTTCACACTCAGTGCCAGTCAGTGTCTTTACTCGCTCAGCCGCTCCTTCTCCTGTTTCACACTCAGTGCCAGTCAGTGTCTTTACTCACTGAGCCGCTCCCTCTCCTGCTTCACACTCAGTGCCAGTCAGTGTCATTACTCACTGAGCCGCTCCTTCCCCTGCTTCACACTCAGTGCCAGTCAGTGTCTTTACTCACTGAGCCGCTCCTTCTCCTGCTTCACACTCAGTGCCAGTCAGTGTCTTTACTCACTGAGCCGCTCCTTCTCCTGCTGCACACTCAGTGCCAGTCAGTGTCTTTACTCACTGAGCCGCTCCTTCTCCCTATATGTGTAATGACAGTATGGTGGCCGAGAGGAAGGCAAACACACAGCCCCAGTGACACATTATCCAATGTTGTCTCATAAGGGAAATACATTCCTTCCTGACCCCAGTAATGGCCGTCAGATTTCTCACCAGTACCTCCACTGAGTATTAACATGAGAGTACCTAGGGAAGAAGCAACTGGTACAAATACTCTCAAGATGTCAGAAAATTTGAATAAAGTGAAGTGTGTCTAAGAATGAAGAGCACCCATCCTGCACCCAACATTGTTCCATCTGCGTATCTACGCCCAGCCTGCACTGACCCAGCACCCTGACCCAGCACCCTGACCCAGCACCCTGACCAGGTCTGAGAGACTGAGCCCAGGCTGCACTGACCCAGCACCCTGACCAGGTGTGAGAGACTGAGCCCAGCCTGCACCCAGCACCCTGACCAGGTCTGAGAGACTGAGCCCAGCCTGCACCCAGCACCCTGACCAGGTGTGAGAGACTGAGCCAAGCCTGCACCCAGCACCCTGACCAGGTCTGAGAGATTGAGCCCAGGCTGCACTGACCCAGCACCCTGACCAGGTCTGAGAGACTGAGCCCAGCCTGCACCCACCCAGCACCCTGACCAGGTCTGAGAGACTGAGCCCAGCCTGCACCCACCCAGCACCCTGACCAGGTCTGAGAGACTGAGCCCAACACCCTGACCCAGCACCCTGACCAGGTGAGAGACTGAGCCCACCCTGCACTGACCCTGCACCCTGACCAGGTCTGAGAGACTGAGCCAAGCCTGCACCCAGCACCCTGACCAGGTCTGAGAGACTGAGCCCACCCTGCACTGACCAGGTCTGAGAGACTGAGCCCAGCCTGCACCCAGCACCCTGACCAGGTCTGAGAGACTGAGCCCAGCCTGCACCCAGCACCCTGACCAGGTGTGAGAGACTGAGCTCATCCTGCACTGCCCAGCACCCTGACCAGGTGTGAGAGACTGAGCCCAGCCTGCACTGACCCAGCACCCTGACCAGGTCTGAGAGACTGAGCCCAGCACCCTGACCAGGTCTGAGAGACTGAGCCCAGCCTGCACTGACCCAGCGGAGAAGAGAGACTGTAACTGCAGGACCTGGGAGATCACTGGGGAGGCTTCATCCAGCAGTGGGGAGACACGGGCTGGAGAGGATGGGATGAGGGAATGTGTGGGAGCGACGTGGAGAAGAGAGGCTGTTACCGCAGGACATGGGGGATCATTGGGGAGGCTTCATCCAGCAGTGGGGAGACACGGGCTGGAGAGGATGGGATGAGGGAATGTGTGGGAGCGACGTGGAGAAGAGAGGCTGTAACCGCAGGACCTGGGGGATCACTGGGGAGGCTTCATCCAGCAGCGGGGAGACACGGGCTGGGGAGGATGGGATGAGGGAATGTGTGGGAGCGACGTGGAGAAGAGAGGCTGTAACCGCAGGACCTGGGGGATCACTGGGGAGGCTTCATCCAGCAGTGGGGAGACACGGGCTGGGGAGGATGAAATGAGGGAATGTGTGGGAGCGACGTGGAGAAGTGAGGCTGTAACCGCAGGACCTGGGAGATCACTGGGGAGGCTTCATCCAGCAGTGGGGAGACACGGGCTGGGGAGGATGAGATGAGGGAATGTGTGGGAGCGACGTGGAGAAGAGAGGCTGTAACCGCAGGACCTGGGAGATCACTGGGGAGGCTTCATCCAGCAGTGGGGAGACACGGGCTGGAGAGGATGGGATGAGGGAATGTGTGGGAGCGACGTGGAGAAGAGGCTGTAACAGCAGGAACTGGGAGATCACTGGGGAGGCTTCATCCAGCAGTGGGAGACACGGGCTGGAGAGGATGGGATGAGGGAATGTGTGGGAGCGACGTGGAGAAGAGAGGCTGTAACCGCAGGACCTGGGGGATCACTGGGGAGGCTTCATCCAGTAGTGGGGAGACACGGGCTGGGGAGGATGAGATGAGGGAATGTGTGGGAGCGACGTGGAGAAGTGAGGCTGTAACCGCAGGACCTGGGAGATCACTGGGGATGCTTCATCCAGCAGTGGGGAGACACGGGCTGGGGAGGATGAGATGAGGGAATGTGTGGGAGCGACGTGGAGAAGAGAGGCTGTAACCGCAGGACCTGGGAGATCACTGGGGAGGCTTCATCCAGTAGTGGGGAGACACGGGCTGGAGAGGATGGGATGAGGGAATGTGTGGGAGCGACGTGGAGAAGAGAGGCCTTAACCGCAGGACCTGGGAGATCACAGGGGTGGAGAAGAGGGGCTGTAACCGCAGGACCTGGGAGATCACTGGGGAGGCTTACAGCAGTGGGGAGACACGGGCTGGGGAGGATGGGATGAGGGAATGTGCGGGAGCGACGTGGAGAAGAGAGGCTGTAACCGCAGGACCTGGGAGATCACTGAGGAGGCCTCATCCAGCAGTGGGGAGACACGGGCTGGAGAGGATGGGATGAGGGAATGTGTGGGAGCGACGTGGAGAAGTGAGGCTGTAACCGCAGGACCTGGGGGATCACAGGGGAGGCTTCATCCAGCAGTGGGGAGACACGGGCTGGAGAGGATGGGATGAGGGAATGTGTGGGAGCGACGTGGAGAAGAGAGGCTGTAACTGCAGGACCTGGGGGATCACTGGGGAGGCTTCATCCAGCAGTGGGGAGACACGGGCTGGAGAGGATGGGATGAGGGAATGTGTGGGAGCGACGTGGAGAAGAGGGGCTGTAACCGCAGGACCTGGGGGATCACTGGCGAGACTTCATCCAGCAGTGGGGAGACACGGGCTGGAGAGGATGGGATGAGGGATGT
This sequence comes from Ascaphus truei, assembly GCF_040206685.1. Taxonomy (NCBI): domain Eukaryota; kingdom Metazoa; phylum Chordata; class Amphibia; order Anura; family Ascaphidae; genus Ascaphus; species Ascaphus truei. The sequence goes on from NW_027455191.1 coordinate 26,993, forward strand.
GTGGGAGCGACGTGGAGAAGAGAGGCTGTAACCACAGGACCTGGGAGATCACTGGGGAGGCTTACAGCAGTGGGGAGACACGGGCTGGGGAGGATGAGATGAGGGAATGTGTGGGAGCGACGTGGAGAAGAGAGGCTGTAACCGCAGGACCTGGGAGATCACTGGGGAGGCTTCATCCAGTAGTGGGGAGACACGGGCTGGAGAGGATGGGATGAGGGAATGTGTGGGAGCGACGTGGAGAAGAGAGGCCTTAACCGCAGGACCTGGGAGATCACAGGGGTGGAGAAGAGGGGCTGTAACCGCAGGACCTGGGAGATCACTGGGGAGGCTTACAGCAGTGGGGAGACACGGGCTGGGGAGGATGGGATGAGGGAATGTGCGGGAGCGACGTGGAGAAGAGAGGCTGTAACTGCAGGACCTGGGAGATCACTGGGGAGGCTTCATCCAGCAGTGGGGAGACACGGGCTGGAGAGGATGAGATGAGGGAATGTGTGGGAGCGACGTGGAGAAGTGAGGCTGTAACCGCAGGACCTGGGGGATCACAGGGGAGGCTTCATCCAGCAGTGGGGAGACACGGGCTGGAGAGGATGGGATGAGGGAATGTGTGGGAGCGACGTGGAGAAGAGTGGCTGTAACCGCAGGACCTGGGGGATCACTGGGGAGGCTTCATCCAGCAGTGGGGAGACACGGGCTGGAGAGGATGGGATGAGGAAATGTGTGGGAGTGACGTGGAGAAGAGAGGCTGTAACCGCAGGACCTTGGAGATCACTGGGGAGGCTTCATCCAGCAGTGGGGAGACACGGGCTGGGGAGGATGAGATGAGGGAATGTGTGGGAGCGACGTGGAGAAGAGTGGCTGTAACCACAGGACCTGGGAGATCACTGGGGAGGCTTACAGCAGTGGGGAGACACGGGCTGGAGAGGATGGGATGAGGGAATGTGTGGGAGTGACGTGGAGAAGAGAGGCTGTAACCGCAGGACCTTGGAGATCACTGGAGAGGCTTCATCCAGCAGTGGGGAGACATGGGCTGGAGAGGATGGGATGAGGGAATGTGTGGGAGCGACGTGGAGAAGAGAGGCTGTAACCACAGGACCTGGGAGATCACTGGGGGGGCTTCATCCAGCAGTGGGGAGACACGGGCTGAAGATGATATATATTATTGTATACAGTATATGGCTCCACTCTGGGTCCTGTATAGTATGCACGTGCTACACCATACAACAGCTCCCAATCTGGAACCTACCATCCTCATTCAAGTGAATGGGCCATAAAGGCCCATATCTACCAAGCAGCGCTTCCACATTCAACGTGTACGAAAGCTGGGCCGCAAAGGTGTCCTGAGGGAGCAGCGCTGCTTAGCTGCAGGTTGGCGTCACCCCCTGACTGTTAATGACTTTTACCCCGGCGCTTTCCCACCCACCCCACCCCACTTCCAAGTGAAAGGTATTTAGAAGTCGGTGGGAAACATCTCGGCGCAGCATACGCCGCAGGCTCTCATTAATCACCCGGCGCACTTCCACGTCTAGAGCCAGCTGTGCCGCTTAATTATTCAATGCTGAAGAGCTCTCGGGTATTCCACACGCTTTGCAATGTCCTCTAACCGTGCGTCCCCCGATTATCCAGTCACAGAACGGGGGGGGGGGCTCTGACTTGTCGCTGACCTCCCGGGGGGGGGGGGCCTTATCATTCAGGCGGAGAGAAGAAACGCCACGTCCTTTCTCCTCAAGAGAGCAAGGTCAACTCTTCCACCTCCGGCCCAACTTCTGAGGCGTCGGCTCCACGTTGGGTGGAGTCGTTACAAAACCCTTTCCCGTTACCAAGAGGGAACCTCGGGAGACAGTCAGGGAGGGGGGGGGGTCCGTCGGCAGATTGTTGATGAGTTGACTAAAACGGGCCGGGGGCTGCAGGATAGGACGTGGCAGGAAAGACCCTAAATATGGGCAGCTCAGAGAAGGGAGAGGAGGATGTGACCAGCATAATAAAGGTTAGGACCCGTCTCTGGCCCCTCCTGCCCTTCCCTGGGGCTCATCTACCCACTAGACCCCGGGGCAAATGGCTGCTGCTGGGACTGGAGGGAGAGGAGGGGGGCAGGGGACAAAGGAGATGGTGTCCAGGGCCAGAGATTCACCTGGGAGGGGGGCGGGGGGGTCATCCTCCCGAAAAGTGGATGGTAGCCTCCCCAGCCAGAGCGGTGCCCATCCAGCGGGAGCTATCCTATCGGCCAGGGGAAGCCGTTGCCGAGTCTCTAGGGTAAGCGCCGCTCCCATTGGCCTCTTAAAATTTACCTCCACAGCCCTTTAACTCTCTCATAAACCCGCCCCCAGCCCTTTAACTCTCCCTGCCCTGCTCCCCAGCGCTGATTGGCCAATTCAGACGAGCCCTCGCCTCCTGATTGGTCCGTGAATAGCATCCGCGCTATAATTGGTCGCCATCCTGGCGACCATGATTTCCTACTGTAGGGGAGCCCGCTCTGCGTCTCCAGAGTTGTTCCTGACCCTGTCGTGTAGACGGACTACGCAGTGTCCTCCGAGAGGCGCCCCCCGAGAGACGAGCTGGGCAAAGTGGGAAATTGGAACTTGGTTTGCGATCCATGACAGTAGCTGAGCCGGCGACGCGGGACTTGCAGAGGGAGATGGGGAAGTTCTCTGCCGCGAAACGCACCAGCGCGTTCTGGACAGTCTCTATACCCCACAGGTGTGGAAGTGGAACACCGGGAAGCCTTGGAAGTGGCATCTAGCACCTCGGTCTCTAGGATCTCCCCTGTATTCCCCGTGTTGGTGAGTGTAAGCTCTGTTTGGAATTTTGTGCTGTGTTTGTTGGCACCGGCTGAAGTAATTACTGTTTATTGAACTGCGTCGTCCTGTCCGGTGAACTGCGTCGTCCTGTCCGGTGCCTGAATCCCAGTGATAAGTTCTGGCCTTCCGTGACGGGGGATAAAAACTTTCAAATAAATAAATAGTTTCAACAAAGTACAGGAGGGGAAGCATATTTCGAAGACAGAGAAGAGCTAGAACAAAAGGTCGTTCTCCGACGCTGGAGGGTGGTGGGATGAGGGGACATGTGAGGAAGGACTTCTTCATGGGAAGGGTGGTGGATTGGTGGAAGAGCCTCCCGGCAGAGGTGGTAGGGGGTAATACAGTGAGGGGAATAAGACACGCTAGGGATAGGCAGACGGTTAGAAAGGAAGGTGAGACTCTAATAGGACCTGAGGGGTTACAGCGGTGGAGAATTGGCCGCCCGGGGGGGACATGCAGCTCTTATCTGCCGTCATAGTCTGTGTCTCTATATTCCTTCCAGTAACAGAGATAGTCCAGTTTAACCCCTTCCTTATGCAATGGGACTGCTGTTAACTAAAAAGGGATATCAGTCACCAGTAGAGACAGCGAGAGGAGATACCCAAATGAGAGGCAGTTGTTGGGGGGAGCAGTATATTTACAGGGACAGTATATTCACCGATGTACATTCTGGTATATGGAAGTTCCAGGGTTCTAACTTGACCTGGGGGGGCCTAACTATGGACTATGGGGCATCCAAGGGTCCTGTAGACCAGAGGGAGTCTGGGAACCCTCAATTGTTGACCCCATGTAAAGGCCCATCCAGGTGGCCAACAGTTAGACCCAACTTCCAGGTGGGCCTAACTTCCGGGTGTGGAGCATTAGTCTCCAATCCACCCGCTAGACCAGAGATATTTGACATCCCCCAAACCCCCCTGTCGGTGGCCCTGGTCAGTATATCACAGCCCCCCCCAAAATAAAAAGTTGTATCCACAAAGCGTGATTAGCCTGGGTGGGACACGCGGCTCTTATCTGCCAACAATTCTACGTTTCTACTGTACGGTTGTGGCTTTAATTGGGAGGGTTCTCTGGTAACGAGGCGTAGAACTCTAAAAAGAAGAAATGAGCTGTTTTACAGCCCATTATCCCATCATCTTCTATAAATACGTGGACCGTACGGCTTTGAGCGCATGCGGAAACCCTCAGCCGTTTCATACCGTTCACCACCGTCCAGATTTCCCTTTTCAGATCCCTAAGTGGGACTATGGACCCCTTCGCTGGTGCTTTCCCGCCTACAAGAGAGCGTGTCCCAGAGAGCGACTTTCGTTTCCACGTCCCGCCCCCCCCCCCACGCTTTGGCCGTACCGTGTCTCGTGTTTTGAGGGGTTTGGAGTCCGGAAGGAATTTATTTTTCCCCTTATGAGATATCATTGGGTGATATGTCACTGGGGTTTTTTGTTTGCCTTCCCCTGGATCATTAAGTATAGATATAGGATAAAGTATCTGTCGTCTAAATTTAGCATAGGTTGACCTTGATGGACGTACGTCTTTTTTCAACCTCATCTACTATGTAAATATGTAACTATGTGTCCGTTTAACCCTTTTGGGCGCCGGAGGTGTCGCAGGTCCCTGGCGGCCAGCGGGTGATCATGTGACCGTGGTGGCTGTTAACCCTGGGGAAAATCAGACAAGGAGAAGACCTCCTCTTCCATTTCCCTTCCCTTCGATCCATGAGGACTTTGTGGACATCATGTAGCCACTACATCATGGGGAGCACTGGAGCCCCGGACCCCATGACTCAGTGGCTGTACCTTGTGACCCTGTGGCCGTGACCTAGCCACTACTGTAACGCATAGCTCACCACAAACGAAGCGCGACCGCAGTGCTGAGTCAGGGAATTGAGTTACGCTGACCCACAGCCACGCGGGCGCGCCTAGAATGTAGAGTAGTCGTTTCAGCCAGGTCAGGATTGGAGATGTGAGAGTAGTGAGGTATTTACCAGGATCAGGATTGGAGAGTAGCGGATAGTCGGGGTACGTAGCCAGGATCAGGATAGGAGAGTATCGGCTAGTCGGGGTATGTAGCCAGGATCAGGATAGGAGAGTATCGGATAGTCGGGGTGCGTAGCCAGGATCAGGATTGGAGAGTATCGGATAGTCGGGGTGCGTAGCCAGGTTCAGGATAGGAGAGTATCGGCTAGTCGGGGTATGTAGCCAGGATCAGGATAGGAGAGTATCGGATAGTCGGGGTACGTAGCCAGGTTCAGGATAGGAGAGTATCGGATAGTCGGGGTACGTAGCCAGGTTCAGGATAGGAGAGTATCGGATAGTCGGGGTACGTAGCCAGGTCAGGATAGGAGAGTAGCGGATAGTCGGGGTGCGTAGCCAGGATCAGGATAGGAGAGTATCGGATAGTCGGGGTACGTAGCCAGGATCAGGATAGGAGAGTATCGGATAGTCGGGGTACGTAGCCAGGTTCAGGATAGGAGAGTATCGGATAGTCGGGGTGCGTAGCCAGGTTCAGGATAGGAGAGTAGCGGATCGTCGGGGTGCGTAGCCAGGTTCAGGATAGGAGAGTAGCGGATAGTCGGGGTACGTAGCCAGGTTCAGGATAGGAGAGTAGCGGATAGTCGGGGTACGTAGCCAGGTTCAGGATAGGAGAGTATCGGATAGTCGGGGTGCGTAGCCAGGATCAGGATAGGAGAGTATCGGATAGTCGGGGTGCGTAGCCAGGTTCAGGATAGGAGAGTACCAGATAGTCGGGGTGCGTAGCCAGGTTCAGGATAGGAGAGTATCGGATAGTCGGGGTGCGTAGCCAGGATCAGGATAGGAGAGTATCGGATAGTCGGGGTACGTAGCCAGGTTCAGGATAGGAGAGTATCGGATAGTCGGGGTACGTAGCCAGGTTCAGGATAGGAGAGTAGCGGATAGTCGGGGTACGTAGCCAGGTTCAGGATAGGAGAGTATCGGATAGTCGGGGTACGTAGCCAGGTTCAGGATAGGAGAGTATCGGATAGTCGGGGTACGTAGCCAGGTTCAGGATAGGAGAGTATCGGATAGTCGTAGTAAGTAGCCAGGTTCAGGATAGCAGAGTATCGGATAGTCGGAGTACGTAGCCAGGTTCAGGATAGGAGAGTATCGGATAGTCGGGGTACGTAGCCAGGTTCAGGATAGGAGAGTATCGGATAGTCGGGGTACGTAGCCAGGATCAGGATTGGAGAGTATCGGATAGTCGGGGTACGTAGCCAGGTTCAGGATAGGAGAGTAGCGGATAGTCGGGGTGCGTAGCCAGGATCAGGATAGGAGAGAATCGGATAATCGGGGTACGTAGCCAGGATCAGGATAGGAGAGTATCGGATAGTTGGGGTACATAGCCAGGATCAGGATAGGAGAGTATCGGATAGTCGGGGTACGTAGCCAGGTTCAGGATAGGAGAGTATCGGATAGTCGGGGTACGTAGCCAGGATCAGGATTGGAGAGTATCGGATAGTCGGGGTACGTAGCCAGGTTCAGGATAGGAGAGTAGCGGATAGTCGGGGTACGTAGCCAGGTTCAGGATAGGAGAGTATCGGATAGTCGGGGTACGTAGCCAGGTTCAGGATAGCAGAGTATCGGATAGTCGGGGTACGTAGCCAGGTTCAGGATAGGAGAGTAGCGGATAGTCGGGGTGCGTAGCCAGGATCAGGATAGGAGAGTATCGGATAGTCGGGGTACGTAGCCAGGTTCAGGATAGGAGAGTATCGGATTGTCGGTGTACGTAGCCAGGTTCAGGATAGGAGAGTATCGGATCGGCGGGGTGCGTAGCCAGGTTCAGGATAGGAGAGTAGCGGATAGTCGGGGTGCGTAGCCAGGATCAGGATAGGAGAGTATCGGATAGTCGGGGTGCGTAGCCAGGATCAGGATAGGAGAGTATCGGATAGTCGGGGTACGTAGCCAGGATCAGGATAGGAGAGTATCGGATAGTCGGGGTACGTAGCCAGGATCAGGATAGGAGAGTATCGGATAGTCGGGGTACGTAGCCAGGTTCAGGATAGGAGAGTATCGGATAGTCGGGGTACGTAGCCAGGATCAGGATTGGAGAGTATCGGATAGTTGGGGTACGTAGCCAGGTTCAGGATAGGAGAGTAGCGGATAGTCGGGGTACGTAGCCAGGATCAGGATAGGAGAGTATCGGATAGTCGGGGTTTGTAGCCAAGTTCAGGATAGGAGAGTATCGGATAGTCGGGGTACGTAGCCAGGTTCAGGATAGGAGAGTATCGGATAGTCGGGGTACGTAGCCAGGATCAGGATAGGAGAGTATCGGATAGTCGGGGTGCGTAGCCAGGATCAGGATTGGAGAGTATCGGATAGTCGGGCTGCGTAGCCAGGTTCAGGATAGGAGAGTATCGGATAGTCGTGGTACGTAGCCAGGTTCAGGATAGGAGAGTATCGGATAGTCGGGGTGCGAAGCCAGGTTCAGGATAGGAGAGTATCGGATAGTCGGGGTGCGTAGCCAGGTTCAGGATAGGAGAGTAGCGGATAGTCGGAGTACTTAGCCAAGGTCAGGACTGGATACAGGAGAATGGTCGTACAAGCCGGATCAGGAGTGGAGAGAAGCGGAGTCCAAGGTACTTGCAGGGTTCAGGCAACAAGAAGTTAATCAGGCAGGCAAGGTATCAGGAACAGAATGCAGCAAGGCACAGCGTCACACTGACAAGGAATGAGAGCCGACTGAAGGTTTATAAAAGAGGAGCCTCCAATAGCCAGCCAGGGCGGAACCAGGAAGTAGAATCCAATAGGCTCCAATATGCAGCCTGACCAGGTAGGAGGTTGAGGTGGGTTGCGCCCCACGCGCGTCACAGAGGTCAGAGGGCAGGGTTTAGAACGTGTGATACTCCCACGCCGGTTCCGCGTGCCGTCAGAGCTGGGTACGGAGCTTGGAGCGCGCGTCACTGCCACGCTGTTACTGTTGATCAGCAGAGCCGAGGCGGGGCTTACACCGCGGCATCAGCGGGGGAGGCTGGATGAGCGCCTGGATGAGCGCCCGGGTCGTGCACCAAATCGAGGGGCGGGGGCCAGGGGGCGGCAGATGCTGGAACAGACCTTGCTTAAGGTCCGCTCGCACGCGTCACAGGACCGGAGGAATGCGCGCCTTGTGTGTCTGTCACCGAAGGACCAGTGAGGTGAGGAGATGGTCCGTTCCTCACAGCTACATCAGGGGGAGCCACTGGAGCCTCGAACACCGTGACTCACTGGCTACACCTTGGGGGGGAGCCCAAAGAGTTAGGGATGACCGTTTTGGAAAATGTCATTACCCCCCCCCCCCCCTTCCCTCCCTCGGCAAAAAGGCATCATAATAACATTTAGTAGGGGCTCGTTTATGGGTTCTCCGCCTGTTTCGAGGGGGAGCAGGGGACGATTTGCATGGATATTGCAGTTGGACCGGAGGAAGGGGGTAGGGGGGGGGGGGTGTTTTTATGACCTTAATAAATCCAAGGTCGCGTGTGCAATCACGATACGATTACACAGAGCCGAGCGGGGGCCGGTAATGAAAGCCTCTTTAATAGCCAGATCGGCAAAGTGACGGGCCAAGCTCCTCACAGTTCATTTGCAATGCGGTTTCGCCGGGGGAGGGGGGGGGGGAAACCTGTTTATCCCCCTGATATAATACCCCCCCTCTTGTACAGCCGGATCACGCGTCGCATGCCTATTCCTTACAGAGTTATTCCTGCAGATCTTTCTGCTCGACTTGTTTTCCCCCCCACGATCCTTGCCACGGCCCGGAGGTGCCGCTCACGGAGAAGACGCCTTTGAAGTGGGAGGGGACACGGTAAGGCAACCAGTAAACCGCGGAGCGGATTCCTTACACCTCCTAACCACTAAACCCCTAAAGTTATCCCCCTAACCACTAAACCCCTAAAGTTATCCCCCTAACCGCTAAACCCCTAAAGTTATCCCCTTACCCTAACCCCCTAACGTTATCCCCCTACCCTAACCGCTAAACCCCTAAAGTTATCCCCCTACCCTAACCGCTAAACCCCTAAAGTTATCTCCCTACCCTAACCGCTAAACCCCTAATGTTATCCCCCTACCCTAACCGCTAAAGCCCTAAAGTTACCCCCCTACCCTAACCGCTAAACCCCTAAAGTTACCCCCTACCCTAACCGCTAAACCCCTAAAGTTATCCCCCTACCCTAACCGCTAAACCCCTAACGTTATCCCCCTACCCTAACCACTAAACCCCTAAAGTTACCCCTTACCCTAACCGCTAAACACCTAAAGTTATCCCCCTACCCTAATCGCTAACCCCCTAATGTTATCCCACTACCCTAACCGCTAAACCCCTAAGGTTATCCCCCGACCCTAACCGCTAAAGCCCTAAAGTTATCCCCTTACCACTAAACCCCTAAAGTTATCCCCTACCCTAACCGCTAAACCCCTAAAGTTACCCCCCTACCCTAACCGCTAATCCCCTAACGTTATCCCCCTACCCCAACCACTAAACCCCTAAAGTTATCCCTCTACCCTAACAACCTTAAACCCCTAAAGTTATCCCCCTACCCTAGCCGCTAAACCCCTAAAGTTATCCCCTACCCTAACCGCTAAACCCCTAAAGTTATCCCCTACCCTAACCACTAAACCCCTAAAGTTATCCCCTACCCTAACCACTAAACCCCTAAAGTTATCCCCCTACCCTAACAACCTTAAATCCCTAAAGTTACCCCCCTACCCTAACCGCTAAACCCCTAAAGTTATCCCCCTACTCTAACCGCTAAACCCCTAAAGTTATCCCCCTACTCTAACCGCTAAACCCCTAAAGTTATCCCCCTACCCTATGTCACGGTAACTTATGACAAGATATAATTTACACCAAATAACTGGGTTGAACTGAACGAGGCTTAGATATAATAGAGTATATTTATTCCTTAGATAGGTGAACACAACAAGATAGTACAATTAACAGACAAGAAGGTAACACTTACTTAGGGTTTGGAATGAAGAAGTATCAAATAGCAATTCTCCAGCAATCAGGTATCAATCAAGATGTATTAAGAAGACAAAGACTGTAGGGTTGACAACAGTTTATATATCTTTGCAACCCTATTCTTATCATTGAGTGCAGACTATTGGAGAACAATTATCTGCATCCAATTGCTAACGTGGGAACATTGTTAACCCATGCCCCCCAGCTAGATGGCACATGCGTACTGGGACCCTGAGGGTCTCATTTCTGTAGCCCCACACCCAAGTCAGGGGCGCCGGGCAGTCTACCAGATGGGGTATCTGGCAGGTTATTCTTTGTTTGTAGGTGTGAATTATGGCACCTACAAACCACTCCATCTCTACGCTTCTCCGCCCTCATGTAAACAGTTAGAGTGGCTGAGTCTTTGATCAGGGGTCTGTTTCTTAGACATTAGGTAGCCCCCCTGACCATTTGCATTCCTTAGTGTGCAGGAATCTTCGCGGGCTTTTGTCCCCGCTTTAAAATACAGTATGGTTGTTAATACACAAACATATTAAAATAACCGGTTCGGTTGGGTCCAGCGGGTCGAAATGGCCCAGTTCTTAATGCCGGAACTGACTTGCCATCGTGGCCAAATTTCAGCCCGCTGCGACCTACAGAACCGGAGATATGCAAATACAAAATAAACTGTTTAAATCTTTATTACAAATTTCTCCGCTGTAAAACAAATCTGTTTTTCACTTATTCTCCATTGAAAACAACGGGCTCCGCCGCCATAGACTTTCAATGGTGAAACTCCGCCATTGGAGTCTGCCGCCATAGACTTACAACGGGGCACCGCCGCCGTTGAAGTCTATGGGACTTCTCCGCCATAGCCGGTCGATGGGGAAACGGCCGCCATTGAAGTCTATGGGAAAAACTCACGAACCTTTGTGGTGGTCCATACTCCGTCGGGTTGGTTGGAGAGGGTCGGGAATGGATCCGCGGTCATGCCGGAGCAGTGACTGCAGGCACTCCAGAACCGGAGATATGGGTTTATGGATTACCGTATTTCGGACTTAGCCGTTTTCTCGTGCTGCTTTGGCCGCCGCCATTGAAGCCTATGGCGCGACCCGCTTAGCCAGCACAGCCCTTTCTGGGGGTCCTGGATTCTTGGACCCGGTGGTGGTCAAGTGGGGGGAGGCCTAGGAGCTAGGGGCAAAAATAATTTTATTCCCAGGTGCCCTAGAACCTAAGATTCCCACGCCACTTGTCGTTGACCTTGAACTACCAGTGATGAAAGCTATTTTCAAGACATTGTTTCCTCTTTGCGGTTTGGACAGCTGCCAACCTGTTCCTGGAGATCGCCGTCGAGGAATCTCCATTGAAGTCAATGGGCCCATTGACTTACAATGGGAAACCGCCGCTCCTCCTCTCGGACGCCACCTGCTGGTCTTCGAGGGAAACAGGTCAAAACCGCCAGATCCGCCATTGAGATGAATGGAGCCCCAATGGCGACTTATGGGACTTCTGCAATATGGTGCCTGAAAAGGCAGGAACATTAAACAAAGGGCTATAATCCCTATTTAACTATTAACCCTTGTCCTCCCGGATGGATCCCAGAGTGTGTGTGGTGCAGACACTAGTATGGTGGAAATACATTACAACAGGGGAACATACATTTTTATGTTATAGCAAGGTGAAAACCACATTCCTGGACCGCAGTCCAGTTAACCCCTTGCCTCCCTGGTGAGGTCAGGGGGTGGCCATATGGGGTGCAACCCCTATAATACTGGGCCAATCCCCCTCTCCCTCTACACCCTAACAACCTTAAACCCCTAAAGTTATCCCCCTACCCTAACCGCTAAACCCCTAAAGTTATCCCGCTACCCTAACCACTAAACCCCTAAAGTTATCCCCCCAACCTAACCGCTAAACCCCTAACGTTATCCCCCTACCCTAACCGCTAAACCCCTAACGTTATCCCCCTAACCACTAAACCCCTAAAGTTATCCCCCTACCCTAACCGCTAAACCCCTAAAGTTATCCCCCTACCCTAACCGCTAACCCCCTAATGTTATCCCACTACCCTAACCGCTAAACCCCTAAGGTTATCCCCATACCACTAAACACCTAAAGTTATCCCCCCACCCTAACCACTAAACCCTTAAAGTTATCCCCCTACCCTAACCGCTAAACCTCTAAAGTTATCCCCCTTCCCTAACCGCTAAACCCCTAAAGTTATCCCCCTACCCTAACCACTAAACCCCTAAAGTTACCCCTTACCCTAACCGCTAAACACCTAAAGTTATCCCCCTACCCTAATCGCTAACCCCCTAATGTTATCCCACTACCCTAACCGCTAAACCCCTAAGGTTATCCCCCGACCCTAACCGCTAAACCACTAAAGTTATCCCCCTACCACTAAACCCCTAAAGTTATCCCGCTACCCTAACCACTAAACCCCTAAAGTTATCCCCCCAACCTAACCGCTAAACCCCTAACGTTATCCCCCTACCCTAACCGCTAAACCCCTAACGTTATCCCCCTAACCACTAAACCCCTAAAGTTATCCCCCTACCCTAACCGCTAAACCCCTAAAGTTATCCCCCTACCCTAACCGCTAACCCCCTAATGTTATCCCACTACCCTAACCGCTAAACCCCTAAGGTTATCCCCCTACCCTAACCGCTAAACCACTAAAGTTATCCCCATACCACTAAACCCCTAAAGTTATCCCCCCACCCTAACCACTAAACCCTTAAAGTTATCCCCCCTACCCTAACCGCTAAACCTCTAAAGTTATCCCCCTTCCCTAACCGCTAAACCCCTAAAGTTATCCCCCTACCCTAACCACTAAACCCCTAAAGTTACCCCTTACCCTAACCGCTAAACACCTAAAGTTATCCCCCTACCCTAATCGCTAACCCCCTAATGTTATCCCACTACCCTAACCGCTAAACCCCTAAGGTTATCCCCCGACCCTAACCGCTAAACCACTAAAGTTATCCCCCTACCACTAAACCCCTAAAGTTATCCCGCTACCCTAACCACTAAACCCCTAAAGTTATCCCCCCAACCTAACCGCTAAACCCCTAACGTTATCCCCCTACCCTAACCGCTAAACCCCTAACGTTATCCCCCTAACCACTAAACCCCTAAAGTTATCCCCCTACCCTAACCGCTAAACCCCTAAAGTTATCCCCCTACCCTAACCGCTAACCCCCCTAATGTTATCCCACTACCCTAACCGCTAAACCCCTAAGGTTATCCCCCTACCCTAACCGCTAAACCACTAAAGTTATCCCCATACCACTAAACCCCTAAAGTTATCCCCCCACCCTAACCACTAAACCCTTAAAGTTATCCCCCTACCCTAACCGCTAAACCTCTAAAGTTATCCCCCTTCCCTAACCGCTAAACCCCTAAAGTTATCCCCCTACCCTAACCACTAAACCCCTAAAGTTACCCCTTACCCTAACCGCTAAACACCTAAAGTTATCCCCCTACCCTAATCGCTAACCCCCTAATGTTATCCCACTACCCTAACCGCTAAACCCCTAAGGTTATCCCCCGACCCTAACCGCTAAACCACTAAAGTTATCCCCCTACCACTAAACCCCTAAAGTTATCCCCCTTCCCTAACCGCTAAACCCCTAAAGTTATCCCCCTACCCTAACCACTAAACCCCTAAAGTTACCCCTTACCCTAACCGCTAAACACCTAAAGTTATCCCCCTACCCTAATCGCTAACCCCCTAATGTTATCCCACTACCCTAACCACTAAACCCTTAAAGTTATCCCCCTACCCTAACCGCTAAACCCCTAAAGTTATCCCCCTACCCTAACCGCTAAACCCTTAAAGTTATCCCCCTACCCTAACCGCTAAACCCCTAAAGTTATCCCCTACCCTAACCGCTAAACCCCTAAAGTTATCCCCTACCCTAACCGCTAAACCCCTAAAGTTAACCCCCTACCCTAACCGCTAAACCCCTAAAGTTATCCCCCTACCCTAACCGCTAAACCCCTAAAGTTATCCCCCTACCCTAACCGCTAAACCCGTAAAGTTACCCCCCTACCCTAACAGCTAAACCCCTAAAGTTATCCCCCTACCCTAACCGCTAAACCCCTAAAGTTATCCCCCTACCCTAACACACTAAACCCCTAAAGTTACCCCTTACCCTAACCGCTAAACCCCTAAAGTTATCCCCCTACCCTAACCACTAAACCCCTAAAGTTACCCTTACCCTAACCACTAAACCCCTAACATTATCCCCCTTCCCCACTGTGTGTTCTGCAGGAGTTTGCTCAGGCAAGCCCCCCCCCTCTCTCCCCCTCCCTCACCTAGTTGGGGTCATCTCTTGGGTTGGGGTTACGCGTTACGAGAAACACTGACTTGTAATCAGAGGCCGAAATAAAAATAAATTATTCTTCGTTTCCCAAGAAGCAAAGCCGCCTCCCCCCCCCCCCCCCCCAATGTTCTTGGCTTTTATAACCGTTAGGTTTGTGTAAGGAAACCCCATTTGTATAGCGTTGTTTTTTTTCCTGTCCCCTGTGAGAGATTGCAACGTGGAAGATGCAGCGTGCCTCGGAGCGGCGTGAAACGGGGCGGGAAGGGGTTAAAATCAGACTAGCTGGCTGTCGCTGCGGGTTTGCACGCGTGACTGCGCAGCGGGACCAGTGTTATAGCATCTTCTGTACTCAGGAAATACGCCCGGGGTACGGGTTTGTTCCACATTATCCTGACACGCTAACCTTCATTGCAACGCAATATATATATATATATATATATATATGTATATGGAAAGGGGTGAGAAAGAGGGGGTGAGGGATTTAAGGGGGAGAGAGAGGAGGAGGGGTTGGAGAGAGAGAGGAAAGGGGGATAGAGGGGAGTGAGAGAAGAGAGTGCAGGGGGACAGAGAGGAGGGAGAGAGAGAGGGGAGAGAAAGAGGAGAGGTGAGAGAAGAGAAGAGGGGGAGAGGGAGAAAGAGAGGGGGAGAGAGAGTGATGAGAGGGGGAGAGAGAGGAAAAGAGGGAGAGAAAGAGAAGAGGGTAGGGAAAGGAGAGTGGGGGGGGGGGAGAGAGAGGAGAGGAATGGGTGAGAGGAGAGGGGGATAGATAGATGAGAGGGGGAGAGATAGAGAGAAAGAGGGGAGAGAGAGGAGAGTGCGGAGGAGAGAGGCGAGGGGGAGAAAGAGGGGAGAGAGGAGGAGAGTAAGGGGAGAGAGAGAGGGAGGGGAGAGAGTGCAGGGAGGAGAGGAGAGGGAAGGGAGAGGGGGGAGAGAAAGAGGAGGGAAGAAGAGGAGAAGAGAAGAGGGAGAGAGGAGAGAGGGAGAGTGCGGGGGAGAGGGGAGAGGGAGAGAAAGAGGAGAGGGGAAAGAGAGAGTGAGAGAAGAGAGAGAGAAGAGAAAGGAGAGTGCAGGGGGAGAGAGGACAGGAAGGGAGAAGGGGGGAGAGAAAGAGGAGAGTGGGAGGAGAGTGAGAAGAGGGAGATAGAGAGGGGGAGAGGGAGAGAGAGGAGAGGGGGAGAGAAAGAGGAGAGGGGGAGGAGAGTGAGGAGAGGGGGAGAGAGAGAGAGAGAGAGAGGGGAGAGGGAGAGAGAGGAGAGGGGGAGAGAAAGAAGAGAGGGGGAGGGAGAGTGAGGAGAGGGTGAGGAAGAGTGAGGAGAGGGGGAGACAGTGGAGAGGGGAGAAAAAGAGAAGAGGGGAGGGAGAGAAAGGAGAGAGGAAGGGGGAGAGAAAGAGGAGAGGGGGCCAGAGAGATGGGAGAAAGGAGGGGGAGTGAGCGAGGGAGAGAGGAGTGGGGGAGGAGAGAGGGGGGAGAGAAAGAGGAGGGGTACAGCAATATGTGGGAGATCATTGGGGAGACTTCATCCCGCATTGGGGAGACACATGCACCCCCCTCTCTATTTCATTAGGGGGAGTTCCCCCGACGTAGCCAGTCTCCTAGAGGGGCACAAGTTACACCCCAGGAGTTTTTGGGGTACAGTGCTGCACATTTCACTGCGTGCCTACTTTCATTGAACACAAGACTACTTCCGAGTCCTCGTAGCTTACTGCGC